>NC_088865.1:40189355-40256855 GCF_032884065.1 Artemia franciscana
TTTTGGTGGGTTGATATTTCTTAAAAGTATTATTGGTACGCCTATTTTTAGTTGTAGCACGTGTGGTGGAAATCCTGAAGGATCTATGGAATTTAAAAATTCAGATGGATAATTAACCGCTTCATTTGGTTCCAAAACACAAATTAACTGCGTAAAACTTGCGAATATACAACATTCTTCGCTGTCCAATTGTCGCTGCATATAAATAGATTGTCAGGTTTACCGACCCTCGAACATGCAACGTACAATTGTCCTTGGGAAAAACAATCAGCATTAAGATCTATACCACATTTTTCTAATGATTGACCTTGAGCTTTGTTAATGGTGATTGCAAATGCTAATCGAATTGGGGAATTACAATCTTTTAAATTGAAAAGGCAGATCCGTTGGAATCATGGGAATGCGAGGAATAAGAACAGCCTCACCCTCAAAAGGCCCTGTCAAGATTGTGGCCTCTATTAGGTTTTCCATTGTTTTTTTTTTTACGGCAAGTCGAGTGCCATTGCAAAGCTTTGGTGGGTTTATATTTCTGAAAAGTATTATTGGTACGCCTATTTTTAGTTGTAGCACGTGTGGTGGAAACCCTGAAAGACCTTTGGAATTTCAAAATTCAGATGGATAATGAACCGCTTCATTTGGTTCCAAAACTGTGTCGACTGACTTGTAAAGGACTGCCTGGTCTCGAATCTTGGTCAAAACAATATTGTTGATTTCGTGGACGTCTATATTTTTGGGTGCGAGAATCGCTCTTTCACTTAGCCATTTATTATTTTTATAATTTTTTAGAATATTCGGAAATACTTTTTCAATCAATTCATTTTTGGACGTCACTAAATTACAGAAATCAGCAGGGTAGTTGTATACGTCCTGAAATTGAGTCTACTGGGAGCTTTCCGTTTCCCATTGCCAGCAATTGATCTGAAAATGTTTGACCAGAGTCATCGTTTTGCAATCGGACACGCATATTTGTAGTTAATTTTAATGTTTTTACGTGTGCCCATAAATTAGAATTTTTCAGGCAAGCATTCAATTCTTCTGCAGGAGTTGATCTAGGTATTATAGGTAATGTTTGCCTGAAATCTCCCGCAAGCAATATTAATGTGCTGCCAAAGGGTTTCGACTTCCCTCGCAAACCTTTCAAGCATTGATCCAGAGCCTCGAGCGATTTTTTGTGTGCCATTGTGCACTCATCCCAAATAATAAAATTGCATTGCTGCAATACTTTACCCATCCCAGATGATTTGGAAATATTGCACGTGGGAGTTTCTTTAGAATGCAAGTTCAGAGGCAATTTCAAAGCGGAATCAGCAGTTCTTCCACCAGGCAGCAATGTTGCGGCTATTCCGAACGACGCAATTGCCAACACTATATCATTTTTTGATCGAATTGATGCCAGAATCAGTTTTATCACATACGTTTTACCAGTACCTCCTGGCGCATCCAAAAAGAAAATTTCTCCAACGTTGTTATCGACACAATGCATTATCGTATCATAAATGTCTTTTTGTTCTGCCAGCATATGACGAAGGTAAAATTGTTTAATCTTCCAACGTTTGTGGTATTACCGTCATTTATAACTGTTTACTGTTACGTCTCTAACTGTTTTCGATGGAGTATATCTTCGGACATTTTTGACTTATATTTTTCCCATAACCTTGTAGGAGCTGATGGAGAGCAAGTTGTTAAAATGATGCCAAACAATGCACGAATTTGACTTGGGGTTGACGTTTCGCACGCGTCATTGATGCAGTTATCCCAGTGTTGGTCATTCTCCAATAAATTCAGAGCTTGGCATGCACTACGGTTAGTGTCATGTATAGTACCGTTTACAGTTCTCAAATACTCAAAGGATGTCGGACCGGGTACATTCACCAAAAGCAGGCGTAGAAAGAAGCATTCATGTTGATTGGGGTGAACGGTGTAGAGTCTTCTTATCGTGGTATCTTTGAAGATGGTAGGTTGGCCGTCGACTGACTTACCCTGTTTTCGACGTTCAAATACTTTATTTTTAGTATTCCACGTGTAATACGAAGGCACTTCAGTATACAGCAGTTTTTTTGCAAAAGAATCATTTTTGCAAAGCGAAAAAAAAGCTGTTAATGTTGTATCCGGTGGATTCAGGACTCTTTGTTGCACGTTGGTTTCCGTGAAATAAACACGTTGACCATTCTGTAAATGTACCGCTAAGTGAACAACAGCTGGACTACGTTCATGTATCGGAAATGAAAGAATTTGCCAAACAGCTTCATTACTGCTTATGTATCTTCAAGCCTGATATTGTACGATTTCGTCGAAATCTTTGATTTCGGGCTGCAAGCCAAAAACTGCCATGTCACTGCCTTTGTTGACGTATTTATATATGTATTTGATTGCCTTTACGGAGTTACAGTATTCAACGTTTATGTGTGCATTAAATGTTTTTGATAATAATGGGGAATATGGAACAACCCACTGGTTATCTACTTCGATGGTGGTACCGTTACGCTTCTTTATTATTGCTGTTTTACCGCCATCTTCAGTAGATCTTCTTCTATATTGTGGGTAACCATCATTGCCAGTAATTGTGTTTGATACTAAAAGTCGAGGATATTGCTTTGTGCACCTTCCTTTGGCCATGCATGTTGAATTTTCGTCCAGTGCACCGCAAGGTCCATGTATCATATTTTTTACAATAATATCATGTAACCCCTTATCGACATTTTTATCAGGTATTTCAGCGGAAATCACATCATCAATTTCGTTCGAAGTAATTTTTTTATGTAGCCAGATTAGTATATGTGCGTGTGGCAAACCTCGTTTTTGTCATTCCACTGAGTACATCAAGCATCGCACTGACCCAAACACTTCAAGTTTTACTATGTAGTTTATCAGTGATTTCAACTTTTGCCGGAAGACACGGGCCGTAATGTCATGCCTATGAACCGCCGATTGTCCTTGAAGTAAAAGCTGCAGTATCTCGTCCCAAGATTGATTACATGTAAATGTAATAAATAAATCTGGACGACCATAGAGACGAACATACGCAATAGCATCTTGAGCATATTCATGCATATGACGGGGACTGCCAGCATATGACGAAGGTAAAATTGTTAATCTTCCAACGTTTGTGGTATTACCGTCATTTATAACTGCATCTCGCAAATGAATGTATTGTTCAGAGCGGAGCTTGGTCTGATTCAGGCGGATATATAGCAAACATTCTTATTCAATTTTAGCATACATATCAACGACAAATTGGTGAAACAATTCACGGCATTTTAAAATATAATTTTCTTCATCCTGCCGAATCATTAGTCTATAGGAATAATAATGCATTGCACTGCATTTCTTATTCATTTCTTTGTTAGTGGCTGGATTCATCAATTTAATAATAAAGTGATAGCCGTCGGCTCCATCCCCAAAAATGATAGGATATTGTAGGGCATCGTAGCATCGATGAGTTTCAGCAATTCTTAACAACTGAGCGTTTCGCTTATGAAGAATAATATCTCGAGGTAAAAACTGATCACCGACCATAACGATTGCCACTTCGTCGATAGTTGGAGCATTGTATCTACGCACATGTTGGCCAGGAGGCGTTTTGTCAGCGGAAATAACAATTTTATGCGTATCAGTAGGCATCAAATCGATGGCTGTTTTGAACAGACGCACTAAATTATTATTATCGTGGTAAAGATGTTGCAATTGGGAAACGATTGTCCTTTCAACGTTAGGAGAAATTTCGCAACGTGCATTCATTTCAGAATTTCTATCACTGATGAAGTACAATTGTAAAAATTTATGATTCTCGCCTGAGAATGGTAGAAGGGACCCTGCTCTACTATAAATTTGCCCTTTTACTTTGAAAGTAGACATAAATTGATCTGGATTTTCGATTTGGGCTCCAAACGACGTCATTTGGAAACATGAGTTGTATTTTCTGATTTGTGACAAAAAAAGCTTAGATTTTGACGTAGTTCCAGTAAGGAAAGTCTTCAATGGCTCTGGTGGTGCAGCCAATAGAGGAAGTTTAACTTTTCCTGGAGGCGCAACACATTCCCATTGTTTCACCATTGAATTTCAAGGCCTTGCAATAGGGACATATTTTAGACATTGTCCCGATTTGAACACATCTACTCAAACTATAATCATCGACTGGGTTGTACCTGAATGCCAGGCGATAACTTTCAGGTTGCTTTGATTCCTCGGCACGCTTTCTTTTCTTACTTTCTCTATCAGCAACAAGCCTGATTTCTTGCTGTTCTTGTGATTCCTCGGCACGCTTTCTTTTCTTACTTTCTCTATCAGCAGCAAGCCTGATTTCTTGCTGTTCTTGTAATTCATCGGCACGCCTTCTTTTTTCACTTTCTCTTTTAGCAGCAAGTCTGCTTCCTCGTTGCTCTGGTAGTTCTTCGGCACGCTTTCTGTTCTTTCTTTCTCTATCAGCCTCAAGCCTGTTTCCTTGCTGTTCTTTTGATTCCTCGGCACGCTTTCTGTTCTTTCTTTCTCTATCAGCCTCAAGCCTGTTTCCTTGCTGTTCTTTTGATTCCTCGGCACGCTTTCTGTTCTTTCTTTCTCTATCAGCCTCAAGCCTGTTTCCTTGCTGTTCTTTTGATTCCTCGGCACGCTTTCTTTTCTGACTTTCTCTATCAGCAGCAAGTTTTTTGGCATAGACTCTTTGAGCATCTTCATCGGCTTTTGCCATTGTAAGTTCATCAGTCATTTTAAACTTAAACATTAATAGATTTCTACATGAACATATGTCTTAAATATCTTGAATGACGTCACCGTCAAAGCAAAAATGACGACAACTAATTTCATGACGTCAGTCAACACAGAAACATGACGTCACCTGACAGACAGACAGACACGCAGACAGACAACTTATTTTTATATATATAGAAGATATATATATATATATATATATATTATATATATATATATATATATATATATATATATATATATATATATATATATATATATATATATATATATATATATATATATATATCTATATTCACAGGTGGGACACAGGGAAACAACTACAATGGCGCTTAACTAATAAGGCGCGTAACGACTTACACACGCGGGGGGGCTTTGGGGGGCACGAAGCGCCCCCACCAACTAGGTGTTGGGGTGGCGCGAAGCGCCACTCCAACAGCTAGTATATATATCTATATATATATAAATAAGTTGTCTGTCCGTTACGTTACTTGAATAATCAAATATCTTTGAAAAGACAACAGTATGAAAAGAGATTGAATTTCTTAAAGAGCAAAAAACTGGGAACTTCAAAAATCTATCTATCTATATATATAAAAATAAGTTGTCTGTCTGTTATGTCTGTTACACTTTGTCTGTTAATCGGCTTGCTTGAATAATCAAATATCTTTGAAAAGACAACAGTATGAAAAGAGATTGAATTTCTTAAAGAGTAAAAAACTGGGAACTTCAAAAATCTATCTATATATATAAAAATAAGTTGTCTGTCTGTTATGTCTGTTACACTTTGTCTGTTAATCGGCTTGCTTGAATAATCAAATATCTTTGAAAAGACAACAGTATGAAAAGAGATTGAATTTCTTAAAGAGTAAAAAACTGGGAACTTCAAAAATCTATCTTTCTATATATAAAAATAAGTTGTCTGTCCGTTACGTTGCTTGAATAATCAAATATCTTTGAAAAGACCACAGTATTAAAAGAGATTGAATTTCTTAAAGAGTAAAAAACTGGGAACTTCAAAAATCTATCTATCTAATATATATAAAAATAAGTTGTCTGTCTGTTATGTCTGTTACACTTTGTCACTTATAAAACTTTACACTTTGTATATATAAAAATAAGTTGTCTTTCTGTTATGTCTGTTACACTTTGTCTGTTAATCGGCTTGCTTGAATAATCAAATATCTTTGAAAAAACAAGAGTATTAAAAGAGATTGAATTTCTTAAAGAGTAAAAAACTGGGAACTTCAAAAATCTATCTATATATATAAAAAAAGTTGTCTGCCTGTTATGTCTGTTACATTTTGTCTGTTAATCGGCTTGCTTGAATAATCAAATAATTTTGAAAAGACAACAGTATTAAAAGAGATTGAATTTCTTAAAGAGTAAAAAACTGGGAACTTCAAAAATCTATCTATATATATGACGATGACGTCATTAAAGGTATTTAAGACATTCGTTCACGGAAAAATGTTTAATTGTAAAATGACTGAAGAACCTACAATGGCAACAACCGAGGAAGCTGCTCAAAGAATCTATGCCAAAAAACTTGCTGCTGATAGAGAAAGTAAGAAAAGAAAGCGTGCCGAGGAATCACAAGAACAGCAAGAAAACAGGCTTGCGGCTGATAGAGAAAGTAAGAAAAGAAAGTGTGCCGAGGAATCACAAGAACAGCAAGAAAACAGGCTTGCGGCTAAAGAACGCAAAACCGCGCAGTTAGATGAAAATCCACCTGGACAGCGAGAGTCAAAACATATCAAAACTGAAAATAATAGCGATGATGATTGGGTTTGGGATTTTGACTTGGATAAGGTCATCAATGCCTACCAGATTTAAGTTAAAAAAACAAAGGTTCCGCGATATGTACTTCATAGAGACGCTGAAAAATAAAGAAGAAAAAGAAAACTGAAAAAAGAAAAAAGGTAAAAAACTAAAAAAAAACTAAAAAGAAAAAACACTCAAAGAGAAATTACAGACTGGGACACAAATGACAACCGAGACAGAGGGAATATAAATGACGACTGGGAACCTCAAAGAGAAATTACAGACTGGGACACCCGGACACAAATCAGGACCGGGACACGGGAATATAAATGACGACCGGGACACAGGGACACAACTACAACGGGGACGCCGGGGGCACAGACGGGATATATAAATGACGACCGGGACACAGGGATTGTTCTAATAGAAATTACAGACCGGGACACAAATGACGACCGGGACACCGGGACATAGGGAATATAAATGACGACCGGGACACTCAAAGAGAAATTACAAACTGGGACACCGGTACACAAATGACGACCGGGACACAGGGAATATAAATGACGACCGGGACACAGGGACACATCATTAGAATAATGAGGTATAGATCTGAATACGGATTGTTTTTCCCATGGACAATTATATGTTGCATGTTCAAGAGTCAGTAAACCCGACAATCTATTTATATTCACAGACAATGGGACAGCGAAGAATGTTGTATATTCACATGTTTTACGTAGTTAAAAACATATATTTATATCTATCTCTATTCACAGATGGGACACAGAGACGCAACTACAATGGCGCGTAACTAATATGTCGCGTAACGACTTACGCGCGTGGGGGGGCTTGGGGGGGCACGAAGCGCCCCACCAACTAGGTGTTGGGGTGGCGCGAAGTGCCACCCCAACAGCTAGTATATATATATATATATATATATATATATATATATATATATATATATATATATATATATATATATATATATATATATATATATATATATATATATATGTATATATATATATATATATATATATATATATATATATATATATATATATATATATATATATATATAAGTTGTCTGTCTCTCTGTCTGTCTGTGTATCTTTCGAGTGACGGCATGTCATTATGTCGCCATGTCGTCATGAAGTTAGTTGTCGTCATGTTTGTTATGACGATGACGTCATTAAAAGTATTTAAGAAAATCGTTCAAAGACAAATTTTTAATTGTAAGAAGATCGTGGATGGAAAAATGTTTAATTGTAAAATGACTGAAGAACCTACAATGACAACAGCTGAGGAAGCTGCTCAAAGAGTCTATGCCAAAAAACTTGCGGTTAATAGAGAAAGTAAGAAAAGAAAGCATGCCGAGGAATCACAAGAAGAGTAAGAAAACAGGCTTGCGGCTGATAGAGAAAATAAGAAAAGAAAGCGTGCCGAGGAATCACAAGAACAGCAAGGAAACAGGCTTGCGGCTAAAGAACGCAAAACCGCGCAGTTAGATGAAAATCCACCTGGACAGCGAGAGTCAAAACATATCAAAACTAAAAATGATAGCGATCATGATTGGGTTTTGGATTTTGACTTGGATAAGGTCATCAATGCCTACCAGATTTTAGTTGAAAAAACAAAGGTTCTGCGATATGTATTTCATAGTGACGCTGAAAAATAAAAAAAGAAGAAAAAGGAAACAGAAAAAAGAAAAAAGATAAAAAACCAAAAAAAAACTAAAAAGAAAAAACATTCAAAGAGAAATTACAGACTGGGACACAAATGACGACCGGGACAGAGCGAATATAATTGAAAACCTGACAATCTATTTATATAAACAGACAATGTGACAGCAAAGAATGTTGTATATTCGCAAGTTTTACGTAGTTAAAAATCTATATATATATATATATATATATATATATATATATATATATATATATATATATATATATATATATATATATATATCTTTTTGAATCGCAAGCCTTATATACTTATAATGTTTAATAACGTTTTTGAATTAATGTATATTTTTATTTTGGCTCACCGCAAATGAATAAATAAAACGAAATTTAAATTTCGTCAATACCTCGCTCTTTACACTAAAGCTTGAATTTATTCCTAAATCTTTAATAATGACCCCCGAATCACAAAAGCCGTAGAATAAATAGTTGAAATTACTAAAAAATACTTTAGCGTAAAGAGCAAGGTATTGTGGTGGAGACAAGTCCCTTTATATACATAATATTTTATGTTCGTTTTAAGTTTTAATGCTGTTCACTACTTCCAGTTGAAAAAAATGTATTTATTTTCTTTGTGTCCCCTTCATGGAAATTCTCTTCCCTCATGATGTATTTCTACTTTGAAAAGATCGTTTCACGTAACCCCCTCCCCCCGACCCGACCCCACCCCAACACGAAAAAGTCTCCCTGAAAACGTCTTTACATTTCATAATAACCATTACAATATGTAAACAATGGTCAAAATTTGTAATGTGTAACCCCTCCCCCGGGGACTGTTGGGGATTAAGTCGTCCCCAAAGACATAGTTATTAGGTCTTCGACTAAGCTGATCAGAATGGTTGTCTCAAAATTTTGATCCGAGAGCTTTGGGGAAGACATGTGCGTGGGAGGGGGCCTAGATGGCCTCCAATTTTTTGGTCAATTGAAAACGTCACTAGAACTTTTAATTTTCGTTATAATGAGCCCTCTCGCGATATTCTAGGACGTAAACCCCTCATATGCGTAATAATTTCTGTTCGTTTTAGTTTTAATGCTGCTCCTTACTTTCAGTTGAAAAAACTTATCATATTTATTTTTTCGTTGCTTTTTTTTAAATAATGCTAGGAAATCCTATTTTCTATCCTTCATTGAAATTATCTTTCCCCATGACAAATTCCTTCATGGAAAGATCCTCCCACGTAACCCCCCCTCAACTTTTCTCTCCCAAACCCAAAAAAAAACTGAAAACGTCTGTACACTTCCCAATAACCATTACTATATGTAAACACAGGTCGAAGTTTGTAACTTGCATCCCCTCCCACGGGGACTGCGGGGAGTTAGTCGTCCCAAAAGACATAGTTATTAGGTTTTTCGATTATGGTGAATAAAATAGCTATCTCAGAATTTGATCCGGTGACTTTGGGGAAAAATGAGCATAGGAGGTGGCCTAGGTGCCTTCCAATTTCTTGTCACTTAAAAAGGGCAGTGAAACTTTTAATTTCCGTTAGAATGAGCCCTATCGCGACATTCTAGGACCACTGAATTGATACGATCCCCCCTGGGAACAAAAAATAAAAAAAACAAATAAACACACATCCGTGATCTGTCTTCTGGAAAAAAAATGGGAAATTCCATATTTTTGTAGATAGGAGCTTGAAATTTCTACATGTGGGTTCTCTGATACGCTGAATCTGATTATGTTAAGATTGTCTGACTTTTAGGGGATGTTAAAAACCTGTTTAAAAAATCATTTTTTAACTTTTTGGACACTATGGGCTTCACTCTTTACTATGTTAGTGCAACTATGACGCATGCCTTAAAACAATGGACTTATTATTGCATTTCCCTAAATATGAAATATGTAGAACTCATTAAGGTCAAATTAAGGATCAGAATATATGAGTCTGAGAAAACTTGCCAAATTTTAGTGAAATGATCATAAGGAACCACAATTACGTTTACTGTTGAACCATTAGCCTTTCCGATCATATAACCTGCTATTGCTTGATTACTAAAGGCACAAAACGAACTTTGCATTTTTGCCCCTTTGCGTCAACGCCCCGCTCTTTCCGCTAAAGTTTGACTTTTTGTCACAATTCTACTTTTTAAAACAATAAAAGTACTTTAGCGTAAAGAGCGAGGCGTTGAGGAGGGTACAACCCCTTTCATATACGGAATAATTTCTGTTCGTTCTAAGTTTTAATGTCGCTCCTTACTAGCACTTAAAAAAAGTTGTTTTTTTTATTTGATTTCTGAACGTTTTTGAATTAATACATGTTTTGATTTTGGCTCGCCGCACATGAATGAATAAAAAGAAAATTAAATTTCGTCAATACCTTGCTCTTCACAATAAAGTTTGAATTTATTCCCAAATCTTTAGGAATGACCCGCAAATCACAAAGGCCTTAGAATAAATAGTTGAAATTACTGAAAATACTTTAGTGTAAAGAGCAAGGTATTGTAGAGGAGACGAACCCCCTTACATACGTACTATTTTATGTTCGTTTTAAGTTTTAATGTTGTTCATTACTTCCAGTTGGAAAAATGTATTTATTTTCACATTGTTTTTTTTAAATAATATTAGAAAGTTTTTAAAATAATACTAGAAAATAATGCTAAAAAATGCCCACCCCAACGCAAAAAGGTCTCCCTGAAAACGTCTGTACACTTCATAATAACCATTACTATCAATCAATCAATAATTTTATTGACCCATTTAAAATTTCTCGAAAGTGCCCATATGAAGTAAAGGAATAAAAAGAAGAAAAAAAAAGAAAGAATCATACTATGATAAATAATACTAAATAAACGCACTGTAATACGGGTGGCTACGGTCTAGAGATGAAACAAATTCGGCACGTCGTTGGTCCCCAGCTACAAATGGATCAGTAACACCATATAGTCGCCTAACTTTGCGGGTACGAGCCCAAAGAGGAAGAATTAGAAGATACTTTGCATACTTGTAATATAGCTTACTGATTGTCCATAGTTCCGACATGGTAAATAACTTCCAAAAAGGAGCTAGGGCTAGGACACGAGGGACTGTGTAAGAGTTATAGAGTCTAGCCAAAAAGTTCTTACTGTAACGTGTTTTAGCATTAACTAGTAGTCCGTAAGCTGTTCTAGCCTTCGTGCTGAAATGCCCAAGTAGCGCTGCATACGTGCTTTTCCGGTCCTTTTCCGGTCTGGGTTTACCAAGGGGTAAACCCAGATAAGTTAGGGATGACGAAAGTTTGATATCAGAATCACCCAAAGTGACTGTGGTACTATTAGAACCTGGTCGTTTAAAATTAAACTTAGAAGATTCACTCTCACTCGGATTAAATTTTAGACAATATCATTATGCTCCTCACTTAAACTTGTAAAATTCTGCTTTATTAAAGCCAGGGATCTACTCAACTTAAGAATATCGTCAGCATAACTCAAAAGTGATAGGTCCAAGCCACGAAAAATAAAGCTTATTTCAACTTTCTTCTGGGAATCGATAAAACTGTGGTTAAATAGCAGTGGTGAGGTTATAGCACCTTTTCGAATACCGGGAATTATGTACGGGAATGGAACTGTCAGTTTTCTACCAAAAAGTTACTTAACCTTTACATTTAATCTCCGATACATGTTTCGAAGGGTAGCTATTACAGAATTGTTCACATTACGAAGCAGAGCCGCTAGTAAAAGTTGCGGGTGGATTCTAGAGTCAAAAGCTCTGCTGATATTATGGCCAGCAAGAAACAGTGGATCCTCAGACGAGGCGGTTTCGAATATAACATTTGGAGGAATGGAGTGGACGTGCTCACGGCTAAGACCGTTTAAAAAACAAACTGATTTTCTGGCGTGGAGTAAGTCTGATTGAACATATTGATCATATGTTATTCAATTAGCTTGCAATTGAACTTGCACTTGCTCACAATTGAAAATCATTTGATAGAGTAGATCTAAATGATTATAAGGGACGGGGACCCATGAACGAGATGCATACCACATAACTGATCAGCACCACTAGAATGTTTCTTCTTCAGCTTCAGTATCGCGTCGCGAATATTCTGGGTTGTCACGACAAACCCAAGATCATAACTGTGGGACTCGAGGGCCTGATCGAGCTCTAGGTTGAACTTTCTTTCGAGATTATCATTCGGAGCGGCCAATTCCCTGTTGAAGAGTTCTACCAGCTCATCGTCAATAGGAGCAGCTTGATTAAGCGGCACAATACCTGCCTTCGGCTTTACAAACTTCCAAACGGCTATTGGATCATTGTAAAGAGACTGGCTATGCATATCAATTATGTTTGCTCTATGTTCGACAAGTTTCTTGGCGGACTGACGCTTTGCAAATAAGCGAACTTGGTTGGTTACTCCTTGCTTTGGCCGACAGCACGCCGTCCATAGTCGGAGCCACAACTTGTGGGAGAAAGTTATATTCGGAAATGCTTAGTCTATCATAACCTAAGGTAAAAGGAGACTGGATAGCATCATTAAGGTGTTCTTTACTTTCGAAGTGCAGTTTGTACGTCCGATTGGAAGGGATTCTCTCGGCTTTGGTATAGTCTTTATACAACTGGAGAGGTCGTCGGTGGGGACATTCTCGGGAATGAAGCAAATTATACCATATAACGAAGGACTAACGACTTTGACAGCACCAAGCTTATCTTCTCTTGCTAGAGCAGATGCAAGTGCCTGAGCCGCTTTCTTATCGCTCATCACAACGTGCCATTCATTTTTTCTTGGTTTCAAATCTACAATATGAGCAGGAATCCAAAGTTTATAACTTGCAGCCCCTCCCCCGGGGACTGCGGGGTATTAAGTCGTCCCCAAAGACATAGTTATTAGGTTTTCGACTAAGCTGAACAGAATGACTATCTCAAAATTTTGATTTGGTAACTTTGAGGAAAATATATGCGTATTCTAGGACCACAAGGTCGATACCTGGGAAAAAAAACAAACAAACAAATAAACACGCATCCGTGATCTATCTTCAGGCCAAAAAAAAAAATCCGTATTTTGTAGATAGGAGCTTGAAACTTCTACAGTAATATTCTCTGATACGCTGACTCTGATGGTGTTATTTTCATTAAGATTCTATGACTTTTAGGGAGTGTTTCCCATTATTTTCTAAAATAATGCAAATTTTAGTCATGCTAGTAACTTCAGATGGGTAAGACTAAACTTTATGAAACTTATATATTTAAAATCAGCATTAAAATGCAATTCTGTTGAAGTAACTATTGGTATTAAAATTCCATTTTTTAGAGTTTTGGTTACTATTGAGCCGTTTCGCACATTACTACAATTATCACGAACTGTTTGATGAATTTATTGCCACTACAATAGATGAAAAATAAGAGATCATTCATTTTAGTGCCTAAGCTAATTTTTTTTATAAAAAAATATCATAAAAGAAACTAAATTGGATGTCATAAATGAATTTCTTTTCCTGGGAAGAGAGAAGGCAACTATAAAAAAGTTTAGATAATTCAATTAGGAAGCGCCCAGGAACTCTAGAAAGTTGGAAGTTTCAGGGGTGGACCCAAGTTATCCCGACCTTTGACCCTAAACAAATCAAAGCCGACCTTTTATAAAAAAAATGATCGCTAATCCAATTCAATTGCGCTAAAATAATAGTAATTGAACGAAATTTGAATTCATTTACATTAAGCCCCCTCCAGCCTAATGCACGTTCGTGTAATAAATTCATACGAATATAGAAGAGCGGAATAAAATGTATTTTTAATGTGTAGGCGGGGGCTAGGTTTTTTTTCAATTATTCTCTATTAAAATACAAAATGAGATATGATCTATTTATGATTTATATATATATGTCTATGTATATAAAAATAAGTTGTTTGTCTGTGTGTCTGTCGAGTGAGGTCATGTTTGTGTGTCGACTGACGTCATTTTTGTGTGTCGACTGACGAAATTACAGACCGGGACTTACTTGACGACCGGGACACCGGGACACAGGGAATATAAATGACGACCACGACACTCAAAGAGAAACTACAGACTGGGACACCGGGACACAAATGACGACCGGGACACAGGGAATGTTCGATTAGCAATCACCATCAACAAAGCTCAAGGGCAATCATTAGAATCATAAGGTATAACTAAAAAAAAACTAAAAAAAGGTAAAAATTAAAAACTAAAAAAAGACCAATTCAAAACCGAATGTATATACAGACCGGGACACCGGGACACAAATGACGACCGGGACTCAGGGAATATAAATGACGACCTGGACACAGGGACACAACTACAACGGGGACGCCGGGGGCACAGGGGAATATATAAATGACGACGGCGACACAGGGAATGTTCAGTTAGCAATCACCATCAACAAAGCTCAAGGGCAATCATTAGAATCATGAGGTATAGAACTGAATACGGATTGTTTTTCCCATGGACAATTATATGTTGCATGTTCAAGAGTCGGTAATTCTGACAATCTATTTCTATGCACGGACAATGGGACAGCGAAGAATGTTGTATATTCGCAAGTTTTACGTAGTTAAAAACATATATATATATATATATATATATATATATATATATATCTATCTATATTCACAGGTGGGACACAGGGACACAACTACAATGGCGCGTAACTAATATGGCGCGTAACGACTTACGCGCGCGGGGGGTCTTGGGGGGGGGCGAAGCGCCCCCACCAACTAGGTGTTGGAGTGGCGCGAAGTGCCACCCCAACACCCATATATATATATATATATATATATATATATATATATATATATATATATATATATATATATATATATATATATATATATATATATATATATATATATATATATATATATATATATATATATATATATATATATACAAAACTTTATATGCAAAGAGCAAGGGCCTGAGAAAGAGGCATTATCCTCATATACGGATTTATTTCTACTCATCTTAAGTTTCTTAAGTCGTTCCTTAGTTCCATCTGATTTTGTTTTCTTTTTGTTCTAGATCAGAAGTGTAAAAATTTTCAGAGGATTAACTTAATTTCTCTGGCACTTTATTTCTTTTATTAAAAAAGAATGGCAAATGATTAGCTGGAATAAGTTTTAAAGTGAGGTCAATCCATGAATGAAAGAACCAGTATGTTAAAATAGTCAAAATAATATATATGCAATATCTTAGGAGAAGCAGCCTGGGTGGTGGAATTGAAACTTCCAGGTACTGCTAGGAAACGAGTTTTTGGCAGAATTACAATTTTTGAAATTATGTACATATTTTTGTTTTGCTTGAAAAGACGTTGAAATTGGTAGAAAGTCATGAAAAAAGACAATTTCCCTATTTTTTCAGCCAGTTTAGACTTTTTTGTTCGAGCTATAGCTGCAGAATTGTCCTTATACTGCTTCTTGAATGAAGCAGTAAAACTGCTTCCTTAAGGGGTCCAGCTGAAACTTGAGGGGTTTTTGGAAGGAAATGGGGGTAGATAGTCAAATAATCTTTAAATTTTGTTTTAGGGGACAATCAATTTTTAGAAAATTGAATTATATTGATTCCTAGCACGAAATATTATATTTTTTAATATTCATAGGCTTTAAAATTTGTGCCACAATTCTTTGCGGCACAATTGTGACAAAAATCTTTGTAACAATTCTACTTTTTAAAACAATTAAAACACTTTAGAATAAAGAGCGAGGCATTGAGGAGGGTACAAACCCTTTCATATACGGAATAATTTCTTTCCGTTTTAAGTTTTAATGTCGCTCCTTACTTGTACTTAAAAAAACTTATTTTTTTATTTAATTTTTGAACGTTTTTTAATTAATGCATGTTTTGATTTTGGCTCACCACACATGAATAAATAAAAAGAAAATTAAATTTCGTCAGTACCTCGCTCTTAACACTAAAGCTTGGATTTATTCCCAAATCCTTAGGAATGACCCGCGAATCACAAAGGCCGTAGAATAAATAGTTGAAATCACTAAAAATACTTTAGCGTAAAGATCAAGGTATTGTCGAGGAGACGAACCCCCTTATATACGTAATATTTTATGTTTGTTTTAAGTTTTAATGCTGTCCATTACTTACAGCTGAAAAAATGTATTTATTTTCTCACTGTTTTTTTTTAAATAATGCTAGAAAATTCTGCACCCCCTTTAGGGAAATTCTCTTCCCTCATGATGAATTCTTACCTTGAAAAGATCCTCCTACGTAACCCCCTTTCCCGACCCGACCCCACCCCAGCGCAAAAAAGTCTCCCTGAAAACGTCTATACACTTCATAATAACCATTACTATCAATCAATCAATAATTTTATTGACCCATATAAAATGACACGAAAGTGCCCTTATGGAGTAAAGGAAAAAAAAGAGAAGAGAGAAAAAGAACAAAGAATCAGCCTATGATAAACAATACTAAATAAGCCAGTGTAATATGGGTGGCTACGGTCTAGAGATGAAACAAATCCGGCACGTCGTTGGTCCACAGCTACAAATGGATCAGTAACACCATATAGTCGCGTAACTTCGTGGTTAGTGGCCCAAAGAGGAAGACTTAGAAGATACTTTACATACTTGTAATATAGATTTCGGACTGTCCGCAAATCAGTCATGGTAAATAGCTTCCAAAAAGGAGCTAGGCCTAGGACATGAGGGATTGTGTAAGCGTTATAGAGTCTAGCCAAAACATTCTTACTGTAACGTGTTTTAGCATTAACTAGTAGTCCATAAGCTGTTCTAGCCTTCGTGCTGAAATGCCCAAGTAGCCCTGAACACGTACTTTTCAGGTCAGTACCAAGGGGTGGACCCAGATAAGTCAAGGATGACGAAAGTTCGATATCAGAATCACCCAAAGTGACTGTGGTACTATCAGAACCTGGTCGTTTAGAATTGAACTTAAAACATTGACTCTTACTCGGATTGAAATTTAGACCAATATCGTTATACTCCTCACTTAAACTTGCAAAATTCTTCTCTATTAGAGCGATGGTTCTACTCAAATTAAGAATATAGTCAGCATAATTCAAGAGCGATAGGTCCAAGCCACGAAAAATAAAGCTCGTATCAACTTTCTTCTGGGCATTGATAACATTGTTATTAAATAGCGGTGGTGAGGGTATAGCACCTTGTCGGATATACCCTTGTCGGATAGCACCTTTATGTACGGGAATGGACCTGTCAATTAAATCAGAGTTTTTACCAAAAAGTGACTTAACCTTTACATTTAATCTCCGATACATTTTTCGAAGTGTAGCTATTACAGAACTGTTCATACCACGAAGCAGAGCCGCTAGTAATAGGGTGGCAAATTAGTAATTTTAGTTGAATAACGAAATTCGTCCTTTCTCCTTTAATGTTACTTAAAAAGCTTGACTTGTTGTATATTCAATTCTTCTTTTCTTTTATATCCTTTATAGACGCTAAAATAACACGTTCCTTATTAAATTGTAATTTTCTGAAATATTTATATTCCGCAATAACATAATTATCGTTTTGCTATTTAGTTTTATTCGCACTTCCCTTTGCATTCAATGTGATTTGTTGCTATTTCTTGTTCCAAGGCCTTTGCCTTAGCTGTTCCGAGTCATTTATGAGTCATTTGTCATCTTGTGTAATGTTACGCACGTCATACATACTAAATACTGACGTCTTTCCTGTTTACAAACTGACTCACACATGCTAAACTAATACGTCCCTTTATTCGATTGTAATAATGCTATGGCTTATAACCGCTCACGCACGCTAAACTACCTCGTCCCTTCATTCCATTGTAATTGTGCTTTGTCTTCTAACCGTCTTTTTTGGTATGTAACATTTTGTTTGCAATTGAATTTGATTTTTACTGCTTACTTTTTCATGCCTGTTTCTTTAGCTGTTCATAACAGTTTGTCATGTTGTGTAATTTCGTCCTGCGTCATAGGTACTAAAAACGTTACGACCACTGCTGGGAGGGAATGACATAATTTATGCTCTTACATTTAAATAATTATCACACCTCTCACGAGATTTTTGTTCAAAAAATAAGGCTCTAAATGAATATTCTCAAACTCTTGACTTATTTGAATCTGATTGGATTGTTTTCTCAAGTCATAAAATCTCAGGGTACTATTTTTCAAAAACACAAAATACATACATAAATAAAAACACAGTTGTTCGATCCCGCACAGACTCTATTGTCTGTTGAACTTTTAATTGATTAAGCAAATCAATTAAATGAACATTACCTGATTAAGAACTTTTAATTGATTAATTAAACTTTTAATTGATTAAGCAAATGAAATTCAAAAACAAGTACTGACAAAAATAGAAACAAAAAGAAAACAAAAGAAAGAGTAGACAAAAAGCGAAAAAAAGCAACAAAACTAAAAAAAAAGAAGAAGAAGAAGTGACAAAAGGATAAAGAGGTCATCCACAAAAGATAAAATCGACAACTGATTTACAGTGTAAATGATGCCATATTTAAGAAACTCTTCTTTGGGCCGTCCTTTACTATATTCAGCTCAGAAAAAGCCGAGGGATTTTTCCTGTATATGATATATGACACAATTTCATTATTTAGAAAAATGGCAAATATAAAATCTAAAACATCAATATAACGTCTATATGACACATATAACATCCATAGATATGTTGATTGATAAAAAAATGAATAAAAAAAATAAATAAAAGACAATGGGAGAACTAGATTGTTGTTTCTGTTTTATTGAAAACGATTTGTAATTCAAGCTGTGTGTTTTCATTTATTTTAACATCAACAACAGCACAACAAAAATATAAAGATATTTCAAAATTAATCAAGGTTTATGGAAAAGAGTGGTGCTGCTTGTCCTTCAAAATCTATAAATAGCACGAGTGTCATTTGTAATTTATAGAAAACGATAATTATGCTGAATACAATGGTATTTATTCATCTAATCATCTAAGAGGATTTAACCAACCTCCCCCGCAAATTTTTGTCTGACTCGTAAAAAACGTAAGAAAATGGATAAAACAAATTACTTATGCGTTTTTTGAGGTTTGTTGTGTAAACACCTCCCCACTCCCAAAAAATCCTTGAGTAAAACACCCCCAAAAATAAAAATCCTGAGCACGGCCCTGAACTAAACTGACCAAGCTTATTTTAAAATTATTAATGTAGGTTGACCGATTATTTAACGTGTAATGCAATTCCTTACTGGAAGTCTATTGCATTTATGATGCATGAATATTATAAAAGAAAAAAGTTTAAACACATTTTGTTTTCAGTTAAGTTCAAATGACCTTCTGGTCATTTGGTCATTTGAAAAAAAAACAAAAAAACCCCAACTTGAAGGATTATAGCAACAGGAGTAGATGCAATGGGAAGAAGAGACTACGATCCCCAAAATTTTCTGGCACCCTCATTTGTTTGTTTCTCTCTGTTTTGTTCATTGTTTTTAACGGACTTGTCAATTTGGTCAGTTATTGACACCCTTATCACACGTCCTTAGGATTTGGCTCTAGATTCGCTTTTTGTATCAAAGATACTTTTTATTCAATCTAAAATCTAACAGGAATTGCTGAATTAGCTTTAGCCTTACCCCTTTCTTCCCTCGAGCATCTCTTCTACCATCGCTTTTCCAACATGTAATAGACGGCTGTCAATTTCGCCTGAATTTTCCTTTTTTTTGCTCTAAAGAATCAATTTTATTTATTATCTTTTTACAAACAAAGCATATACAAAGCCTTATATACTGCAAATACCTTGGGGTGTTTGCTATGTATACTGCAAATACAATACTGTATTTATACTGCAAATACAATACATATATACTGCAAATGCAACATACAATGTCCATGGGAAAAACAATCTGTATTAAGATCTATACCGTATTTTTCTAATAATTGCCCTTGAGCTTTGTCGATGGTGATTGCAAATGTTAATCGAATTGGGAATTGCAACCTTTTAAATTGAAAAGGCAGATCCGTTGGAATCATAAAAATGCGAGGAATAAGAGCAACCTCACCCTCAAAAGGCCCTGTCAAGATTGTTTCCTCTATTACGTTTTCCATTGTTGTTTTTTACGGCAAGTCGCGTGCCATTCCAAAGATTTGGTGGGTTAATATTTCGTAACAGTATTATTGGTATGCCTTTTTTAGTTGTAGCACGTGTGGTGGAAACCCTGGGAGTTCCAGGGAATTTAAAAATTCAGATGGATAATAAGCCGCTTCAGTTGGTTCCAGAACTGTGTCGATTGACTTGTACACTACCTCCTGGTCTCGAATCATAGTCAAAATAATATTGTTGATTTCGAGGACGTCTTTATTCTTGGCTGCCAATATCGCTCGTTCACTGAGCCATTTATGATTTTTATAATTGGTTAGAATGTTCGGAAATACCTTTTCAACCAATTCATTTTTGGACGTCACTAAATTACAGGATTCAGCAGGCAGTAGTATACATCCTGAAATTGAGTCTACTGGGAGCTTCCCGTTTCCCATTTCCAGCAATTGATCTGAAAATAATTCACCAGAGTCATCGTTTTGCAATCGCACACGCATATTTATAGTTAATTTTAATGTCTTTACGTGTGCCCATAAATTAGAATTTTTCAGGCAAACATTCATTTCGTCTGCAAGGGTTGATATAGGTATTATAGGCAATGTTTGCCTGAAATCTCCCGCAAGCAATATTAATGTGCTGCCAAAGGGTTTCGAATTTTTTCGCAAATTTCTTAAGGATTGCTCCAGAGCCTCGAGTGATTTTTTGTGTGCCATTATGCACTCATCCCAAATAATAAATTTGCATTGCTGCAATACTTTACCCATCCCAGATGATTTGGAAATATTGCACGTGTGAGTTTCTGTAGAATGCAAATTCAGAGGCAATTTCAAAGTGGAATGAGCAGTTCCTCCACAAAGCAGCAATTTTGCGGCTTTTCCGGGCGATGCAATTGCCAACGCTATGTCATTTTTTGATCGAATTGATGCCAGAATCAATTTTATCACAAACGTTTTACCTGTACCTCCTGGCGCATCCAAAAAGAAGATTTCTACAACATTGTTATCTACAAAATGCAGTATCTTATCATAAATGTCTTTTGCTCAGATGTTAACTTATAAATATTATTTTGTAAATGCGACAGTAGATCACTCGTGTTGTAGCTTTGTTCACGATCAAATTCTACACATGTCGAAACAACAGCGTTACGATTAGGTGAAGGCATCCCCAAATCCTGAAGAGGTTTGTTTGTCATACAAACGCACAAATCTTCAATAATAACTAAAGTGTAGTTGTAAATTTCTGATGTAAAATCAAAAGTCATATCTGACGTCTCTAACCGTTTTCGATGGAGTATATCCGCGGTCATTTCCGATTAATATTTGTCCCATAACTCTGTAGGAGCTGAAGGAGAGCAAGTTGATAGTATGATTCCAAACAATGCACGAATTTGACTTGGAGTTGACGTTTCGCACGCGTCATTGATGCATTTATCCCAGTGTTGGCCATTTTCCAATAAATTCAGAGGTTGGCATGCACTATGGCAAGTGTCATGTATAGTACCGTTTACAGTTCTCAAATACTCAAAGGACGTCGGACCGGGAACATTCACAAAAAGCAGGCGGAGAAAGAAGCTTTCATTTTGATTTGGGTGAGTGGTGTAGAGTCTTCCTATCGTGGTATCTTTGAAGATGGTAGGTTGGCCGTCGACTGACTTACCCAGTTTTCGACGTTCAAATGATTTCTTTTTAGCATTCCACGTGTAATACGAAGGCACTTCAGTATACAGCTGTTTTTTTTTGCAAAAGAAGAATTTTAACATAACGAAAAGGAAGCAGTTAACGTTATATTTGGTGGATCCAGGGTTCTTTGTTGCACGTTGAATTCCGAAAAATAAACACGTTGTCCATTATGTAAATATACCGCTACTTGAACAACAGCTGGATTTCGTTCATGTATCGGAAATGAAAGGATTCGCCAAACAGCTTCATTACTGCTTATGTATCTTCCAGCCTGATATTGTACGATTTCATCGATATCACTGATTTCGGACTAAAAGCCAAAAACTACCATGTCGCTGCCTTTGTTGACGTATTTACATATGTATTTGATTGCCTTTACGGAGTTGCAGTATTCAACATTTATGTGTGCATTAAATGTTTTTGATAATAAAGGTGAATATGGTGATATCACAGGTGACATAATAAGGGTGAAATCACATCGTCAATGTCATTAGAAGTAATTTTATCATGTAGCCAGATTAATATATGTGCGTGTGGCAATCCTCGTTTTTGCCATTCCACTGAGTACATCCAGCATCGCACTGACCCAAACACATCAAGTTTTACTATGTAGTTTATCAGTGATTTCAACTTTTGCCTGAAGACACGGGCTGTAATGTCATGTCTATGAACCACCGATTGTCTTTGAAGTTAAAGCTGCTGTATCTCGTCCCAAGATTGATTACATGTAAATTTAATAAATAACTCTGGACGACCATAGAGACAAACATACGCAATAGCATCTTGAGCATATTCATACATATGACGGAGACTGCCAGCATATGACGGAGGTAAAATCGTTAATCTTCCAACGTTAGTGGTATTACCGTCATTTACAACTGCATCTCGCAAATGAATGTATTTTTCAGTACGGAGCCTGGTCCTATTCAGACGGATAAATAGCTAATGTTCTGATTTAATCTTTGCATACATATCAACGATGTGCTGGTGAAACAATTGACGGCATTTTAAAATATAATTTTCTTCATTGTGAAGAATCATTAGTCTATAGGAATAATAATTCATTGCGCTGCATTTCTTATCTGTTTGTTTGTTATTGGATGGATCTATCATATTGTTATTAAAGTGATAGCCGTCGGCTCCGTCCCAAAAAATGATAGGATATTGTAGGGCATCGTAGCATCGATGAGTTTCAGCAATTCTTACCAACTGAGCGTTTCGCTTATGAAGAATAATATCTCGAGGCAAAAACTGATCACCGACCATAACAATTACCACTTCGTCGATAGTTGGAGCAATGTATCTACACACATGTTCACCAGTAGGTGTTTTGTCAGCGGAAATAACAATTTTATACGTATCAGTAGGCACCAAATCGATTGCTGTTCTAAACAGGCGCACTAAATCATTATTTTCGTGGAAAAGATGTTGCAATTGGGTAACGATAGTCTTTTCAACGTCGGTAGAAATTTCATGCATTCAATTCAGAATTGGTATCACTGATGAAGTACAGTTGTAAAAATTTATGATTCTCACCTGAGAATGGTAGAAGGGACCCTGCTCTATGATAAATTTGCCCTTTTACTTTGCAGTAGGCATAGATTGATCTTGATTTTCGGTTTGGGCACCAAACGAAGTCATTTCGAAACTTGAGTTATATTTTCTGATGTTCGATAAGAAACGCTTAGATTCTGACTTAGATTCAGTAAGCAAAGTCTTCAATGGCTCTGTTGGTGCAGCCACTTCAGAAAGTTTAACTTTTCCTGAGGCGCAACACATTCCCATTGTTTCACCATTAAATTTCAAGGCCTTGCAATAGGGGTTGATTTTAGACATAGTCCCGATTTGAACACATCTACTCAAAATATAATCATCGACTGGGCTGTACCTGATATGACAGGCGATAATTTACAGGTTGCTCTTGTGATTCCTCGGCAGGCTTTCTTTTGACATTATCTCTTTGAGCCTACATCCTGTTTTCACGTTATTCTTGTGATTCCTCGGCTCGCTTTCTTTTGGCATTATCTTTTTGAGCCTCAAGCTTCTTTTGATTCCTCGGCAGGCTTTCTTTTGGCTCTATCTCTTTGAGCCGCGAGCCTGTTTTCACGTTGTTCTTGTGATTCCTCGGCACGATTTTTTCGGTAATTTCTCTTTGAAACGCGAGGCTGTTTTTACGTTGTTCTTGTGATTCCTCGGCACGCTTTCTTTTCTTACTTTCTCTGATCGTCGAGTGATTCCTTCACAGTTAAAAACCTGTTTAAAAAATTATTTTTTAACTTCTTGGACACTATGAGCTTCACTCTTTACTATGTTAGTGCAACTATGACGCATGCCTTAAAACAATGGACTTATTATTGCGTTTCCCTAAATATGAAATATGTAGAACTCATTAAGGTCAAATTAAGGATCAGAAGTTATGAGTCTGAGAAAACTTGCCAAATTTTAGTGAAATTATCATAAGGACCCACAACTACCTTTACTTTTGAACCAATAGCCATTCCGATCATATAACCTGCTATTGCTTGATTAATAAAGGCACAAAACGAACTTTGCATTTTTGCCCCTTTGCGTCAACACCTCGCTCTTTACGCTAAAGTTCGATTTTTTGTCACAATTCTACTTTTTAAAATAATAAAAATACTTTAGCGTAAAGAGTGAGGCGTTGAGGAGGGTACAACCCCTTTCATATACGGAATAATTTTTGTCCGTTTTAAGTTTTAATGTAGCTCCTTACTTGCACTAAAAATACATGCTTAATACGTAAAATACTTTTTTGAATTAAGACATGTTTTGATTTTGGCTTACCGCACATCTATATATATAAAAATAAGTTGTCTGTGTGTGTGTGTGTCGAGTGGCATCATGTTTGTGTGTCGACTGACGTCAGATTTGTCGACTGACGTCATTATAAGGATTGAGCTGTATGTATCATGAAGTTGTTTGTCGACTGTCGTCATGTTTGTCAACTGATGGAATTAAATACCGGGACACCGGGACACAAATGACGACCGGGGCACAAGGAATATAAATGAAGACCGGGAACCTCAAAGAGAAATTACAGACTGGGACACCCGGACACAAATTACGACCGGGACACAGGGAATATAAATGACAACCGGGAAACAGGGACACAACTACAACGGGGACGCCGGGGGCACAGGCGGGATACATAAATGACGACCGGGACACAAGGATTGTTCGAAAAGAAATTACAGACCGGGACACAAATGACGACCGGGACAGCGGGACACAGGGAATATAAATGACGACCGGGACACTCAAAGAGAAATTACAAACTGGGACACCAGGACACAAATGACGACCGGGACACAGGGACTATAAATGAGGACCTGGACACAGGGAAACATCATTATAATAATGAGGTATAGATCTAAATACGGATTGTTTTTCCCATGGACAATTATATGTTGCATGTTCAAGAGTCAGTAAACCTGACAATCTATTTATATGCACAGACAATGGGACAGCGAAGAATGTTGTATATTCGCATGTTTTACGTAGTTAAAAACATATATATATATATATATATATATATATATATATATATATATATATATATATATATATATATATATATATATATATATATATATATATATATATATATATATATATATATATATATATATATATATATATATATATATATTTATATATATATATATATATATATATATATATATATATATATATATATATATATATATATATATATATTCACAGGTGGGACACAGGGACACAACTAAAATGGCGCGTAACTAATATGGCGCGTAACGACTTACGCGCGTGGGGGGGCTAGGGGGGCGCGAAGCGCCCCACCAACTAGGTGTTGGGGTGGCGCGAAGCGCCACCCCAACAGCTAGTGAATTAATAAAAAGAAAATTAAATTTCGTCAATACCTCGCTCTTTACAGTAAAGTTTGAATTTATTCCCAAATCTTTAGGAATGACCCGCGAATCACAAAGGCCGTAGAATAAATAGTTGAAATTACTGAAAATACTTTAGCGTAAAGAGCAAGGTATTGTAGAGGAGACGAACCCCCTTACATACATACTATTTTATGTTCGTTTTAAGTTTTAATGCTGTTCATTACTTCCAGTTAAAAAAATGTATTTATTTTTTCATTGTTTTTTTAAATAATGCTAGAAAGATCTGATCCCCCTTCATGGAAATTATCTTCTCTCAGGATGAATTGCTACTTTGAAAAGAAACGTAACCCCCTTCCCCGACCCTACCCCACCCCAACGCGAAAAAGTCTCCCTGAAAACGTCTGTACACTTCATAATAAACATTACTATCAATCAATCAATAATTTTATGGGCCCGTATAAAATGAAACGAAAGTGCCCAGATGGAGTAAAGGAAAAAAAAGAAGAGAAAAAAAAAGAAAGAATCAAAATATGACAAATAATACTAAATAAACGCACTGTAATATAGGTGGCTACGGTCTAGAGATGAAACAAATTCGGCACGTCGTTGGTCCACAGCTATAAATGGATCAGTATCACCATACAGTTGCTTAACTTCGCGGTTACGAGCCCAAAGAGGGAGACTTAGAAGATACTTTGCATACTTGTAATATAGATCACGGACTGTCCGCAAATCAGTCATGGTAAATAGCTTCCAAAAAGGAGCTAGGGCTAAGACATGAGGGATGGTGTAAGCGTTATAGAGTCTAGCCAAAACATTCTTACTGTAACGTGTTTTAGCATTCACTAGTAGTCCATAAGCTGTTCTAGCCTTCGTGCTGAAATGCCCAAGAAGCCCTGAACACGTACTTTTCAGGTCAGTGCCAAGGGGTGGACCCAGATAAGTCAAGGATGACGAAAGTTTGATATCAGAATCACCCAAAGTGACTGTGGTACTATCAGAACCTGGTCGTTTAGAATTGAACTTAAAACATTGACTCTTACTCGGATTGAAATTTAGACCAATATCGTTATACTCCTCACTTAAACTTGCAAAATTCTTCTCTATTAGAGCGATGGTTCTACTCAAATTAAGAATATAGTCAGCATAATTCAAGAGCGATAGGTCCAAGCCACGAAAAATAAAGCTCGTATCAACTTTCTTCTGGGCATTGATAACATTGTTATTAAATAGCGGTGGTGAGGGTATAGCACCTTGTCGGATACCTTTATGTACGGGAATGGACCTGTCAATTAAATCAGAGTTTTTACCAGAAAGTGACTTAACCTTTACATTTAATCTCCGATACATTTTTCGAAGTGTAGCTATTACAGAACTGTTCATACCACGAATCAGAGCCGCTAGTAATAGGGTAGCAAATTATTTATATTCCGCAATAACATTATTATCGTTTTGTTATTTAGTTTTATTCACACTTCCCTTTGCATTCAGTGTGATTTGTTGCTATTTCTTGTTCCAAGGCCTTTTCCATAGCTGTTCAGAGTATTTGTGAGTCATTTGTCATCTTGTGTAATGTTACGCACGTCATACATACTAAATACTGATTCCTCTTTCCTGTTTACTGACTCACACATGCTAAACTAATACGTCCCTTTATTCGATTGTAATAATGCTATGCCTTATAACCGCTCATGTACGCTAAACTACCTCGTCCCTTCATTCCATTGTAATTGTGCTTTGTCTTCTAACCGTCTTTTTTGGTATGTAACATTTTGTTTGCAATTGAATTTGATTTTCACTGCTTACTTTTTCATGGCTGTTCATAACAGTTTGTCATCTTGTGTAATTTTACCCTGCGTCATAGGTACTAAAAACGTTACGACCACTGCTGGGAGGGAATGACATAATTTATGATATTTACATGTAAATAATTATCACGTCTCTCACAAGATTTTTTTTTCAAAAAATAAGGCTCTAAATGAATTTTCTCAAACTCTTGACTTATTTGGATCTGATAGGATCGTTTTCTCAGGCCATAAAATCTCAGGGGACTATTTTTCAAAAAGAAAAAATACATATATAAATAAAACACAGTTGCTCGATCCCACACAGACTCTATTGTCTATAAAGTAGAAAAATCACGGAACAAAACTTACACATATTAAACTTTTAATTGATTAAGCAAATAAAATTCAAAAACATGTACTGACAAAAATAGAAAGAAAAAAGAAAACATAAGAAGGAGCAGACAAAAAGCGAAAAAAAGCCACAAAACTAAAAAAAGAAAAAGAAGAAGAAGAAGTGACAAAAGGATAAAGAGGTCATCCTCTTAGGTCATGGGCCGTCCTTTACTATATTCAGCTCAGAAAAAGCCGAGGGCTTTTTCCTCTAAATGATATATGACACAATTTCATTAATATGAAATTGAAATTTTCTTTAAATTTAATCAAAAGAAAAATGGCAAATATAACATCTAAAACATCAATATATCGTCTATATGACACATATAACATCCATAGATATGTTGATTGATAAAAAAATGAATAAAGAAAATAAATAAAAGATAAGTCGTTTCTGCTTTATTGAAAACGATTTGTAATTCAAGCTGTGTGTTTTCATTTATTTTAACATCAACAACAGCACAACAAAAATATAAAGATATTTCAAAATTAATCTTGGTCTACGAAAAAGGGTGGTGCTGCTTATCCCCTTGCTTTCCCTTCAAAACCTATAAACGCCACGAGTGTCATTTGTATTTTATAGAAAACAATAATTATGCTGAATACTATGGTAATAATTCATCTAATCATCTAAGAGGGTTTAACCCCCCTCCCCTGCAAATATTTGTCCGACTCGTAAAAACATAACAAAAATGGATAAAACAAATTACTTATGCGTTTTTTGAGGTTTGTTGTGTAAACACCTCCCCACTCCCAAAAAATCCTTGAGTAAAACACCCCCAAAAATAAAAATCCTGAGCACGGCCCTGAACTAAACTAACTAAGATTATTTCAAAATTATTAATGTAAGTTGACCGATTATTTAACGTATAATGCCATTCCTTACTGGAAGTCTATTATATTTATGATGCATTAATATTATAAAAGAAAAAAGTTTAAACACATTTTGTCTTCAGTTAAGTTCAAATGACCTTCTGGTCCTTAGAAAGCTTTGGGATCGCTTGCCCTTCGCCTATGTTTGCAGTAAGTTCTGTGTTTTGTCACTTTTTAGTTTCAAATAGTGTTTGTACAGATGTCTTAGATTATTTTGATTGAACATCTTTATATTAAGCAGCGAGGAAAAAACACATCAGTGACTAGGTACTCTTCAAAAAAGAAACAAACCCCAACTTGAAGGATTATAGCAACAGGGGTAGATCCAAAGGGAAGAAGAGACTACGGTCCACAAAATTTTCTGGCGCCCTCATTTGTTTGTTTCTCTCTGTTTTGTTCATTGTTTTTAACGTACTTGTCAATTTAGTCAGTTATTGACACCCTTATCACACGTCCTTAGGATTTTGCTCTAGATTCGCTTTTGTGTATCAAGGATACTTTTTATTCAATCTAAAATCTAACAGGAATTGCTGAATTAGCTTTAGCCTTACCCCTTTCTTCCCTCGAGCACCTTTTCTACCATCGCTTTTCCAACATGTAATAGACGGCTGTCAATTTCGCCTGAGTTTTCCTATTTTTTTTTTTTTTTTGCTCTAAAGAAAACATTTTATTTATTATCTTTTTACAAATAAAGCATATACAAAGCCTTATATACTGCAAATGCCTTGAGGTATTTGCTATATATACTGCAAATACAATACATTTATACTGCAAATGCAACATACAATTGTCCATGGGAAAAAAAACCTGTATTAAGATCTATACCGTATTTTTCTAATAATTGCCCTTGAGCTTTGTTGATGGTGATTGCAAATGTTAATCGAATTGGGAACTGCAACCTTTTAAATTGAAAAGGCAGATCCGTTGGAATCATAGGAATGCGACGAATAAGAACAGCCTCACCCTCAAAAGGCCCTGTCAAGATTGTTGCCTTTATTACCTTTTCCATGTTTTTTTTTACGGCAAGTCGCGTGCCATTGCAAAGCTTTGGTGGGTTAATATTTCGTAACAGTATTATTGGTACGCCTTTTTTAGTTTTAGCACGTGTGGTGGAAACCCTGGGAGATCAAGGGAATTTAAAAATTCAGATGGATAATTAGCCGCTTCAGTTGGTTCCAGAACTGTGTCGATTGACTTGTAAACTACTTCCTGGTCTCGAATCTTGGTCAAAACAATATTGATGGTTTCGTGGAAATCTTTATTCTTGGCTGCTAATATCGCTCGTTCACTGAGCCATTTATGATTTTTATAATTGGTTAAAATATTCAGAAATACCTTTTCAACCAATTCATTTTTGGACGTCACTAAATTAAAGAATTCAGCAGGCAGTTGTATACGTCCTGAAATTGAGTCTACTGGGAGATTTCCGTTTCCAATTGCCAGCAATTGATCTGAAAATAATTCACCAGAATCATCGTTTTGCAATCGTACACGCATATTTATAGTTAATTTTAATGTCTTTACGTGTGCCCATAAATTAGAATTTTTCAGGCAAGCATTCATTTCGTCCGCAAGGGTTGATCTAGGTATTATAGGCAATATTTGCCTGAAATCTCCCGCAAGCAATATTAATGTGCTGCCAAAGGGTTTCGAATTTCCTTGTGAATTTCGTAATGATTGCTCCAGAGCCTTGAGTGATTTTTTGTGTGCCATTGTGCACTCGTCTCAAATAATAAGTTTGCATTGCTGCAATACTTTACCCATCCCAGATGATTTGGAAATATTGCACGTGGGAGTTTCTGTAGAATGCAAATTCAGAGGCAATTTCCAAGCGGAATGAGCAGTTCTTCCACCAGGCAGCAATTTTGCAGCTATTCTGGGCGATGCAATTGCCAACGCTATGTCATTTTTTGATCGAATTGATGCCAGAATCAATTTTATCACAAACGTATCCAAAAAGAAGATTTCTCCAACGTTGTTATCTACACAATGCATTATCTTATCATAAATGTCTTTTTGCTCAGACGTTAACTTAGAAATATTATTTTGTACATGCGACAGTAGATCACTTGTGTTGTAACTTTGTTCACGATCCAATTCTACACATGTCGAAACAACAGCGTTACGATTAGGTGAAGCCATTCCCAAATCCTGAAGAGATTTGTTTGCCATACATATGCACAAATCTTCAATAATTACTAAAGTGTAGTTGTAAATTTCTGATGTAAAATAAAATGTCATATCTGACGTCTCTAACCGTTTTCGATGGAGTATATCCTCGGTCATTTTCGATTTATATTTGTCCCATAACTCTGTAGGGGCTGAAGGAGAGCAAGTTGTTAGTACGATTCCAAACAATGCACGAATTTGACTTGGAGTTGACGTTTCACACATGTCATTGATGCATTTATCCCAGTGTTGGTCATTTTGCAATAAATTCAGAGCTTGGCATGCACTACGGCAAGTGTCATGTATAGTACCGTTTACAGTTCTCAAATACTCAAAGGACGTCGGACCGGGTACATTCACCAAAAGCAGGCGGAGAAAGAAGTACTCATTTTGATTGAGGTGAGTGGTGTAGAGTCTTCCTATCGTGGTATCTTTGAAGTTGGTAGGTTGGCCGTCGACTGACTTACCCTGTTTTTGACGTTCAAATGATTGCTTTTTAGCATTCCACGTGTAATACGAAGGCACTTCAGTATACAGCCTTTTTTTGCAAATGAATAATTTTAACACAACGAAAAGGAAGCAGTTAACGTTGTATCTGGTGGATCCAGGGCTTTTTGTTGCACGTTGAATTCAGAAAAATAAACACGTTATCCATTATGTAAATGTACCGCTAATTGAACAACAGGTGGACATCGTTCATGTATCGGAAATGAAAGAATTCGCCAAACAGCTTCATAACTACTTATGTGTCTTCCAGCCTGATACTGTACGATTTCATCGATATAACTGATTTCGGACTGCAAGCCAAAAACTACCATGTTGCTGCCTTTGTTGACGTATTTACATATGTATTTGATTGCCTTTACGGAGTTGCAGTATTCAACGTTGATGTTTGCATTAAATGTTTTTGATAATAAAGGTGAATATGGAACAACCCGCTGGTTATCTACTTCGATGGTGGTACCGTTATGCTTCTTTATTATTGCTGTTTTACCGCCATCTTCAGTAGAATTTCTTCTATATTGTGGGTAACCATCATTGCCAGTAATTGTGTTGGGTACTAAAAGTGGAGGATATTGCTTTGTGCACCTTCCTTTGGCCATGCATAGGGATTTTTCATTCAGTGCACCGCAAGGTCCATGTATCATATTTTTTACCACAATATCATATAAACCCTTATTGACATTTTTATCAGGCATTTCAGTGGAAATCACATCGTCAATGTCATTAGAAGTAATTTTAACATGTAGCCACATTAGTATATGTGCGTGTGGCAATGCTCGTTTTTGCCATTCCACTGAGTACATCCAGCATCGCACTGACCGAAACACTTGAAGTTTTACTATGTAGTTTATCAGTGATTTCAACTTTTGCCGGAAGACACGGGCCGTAATGTCATGTCTATGAACCGCCGATTGTCCTTGAAGTAAAAGCTGCTGTATATCGTCCCAAGATTGATTACATGTAAATGTAATAAATAAATCTGGACGACCATAGGGACAAACATTTGCAATGGCATCTTGAGCATATTCATGCATATGACGGGGACTGCCAGCATGTGACGAAGGTGAAATCGTTAATCTTCCAACGTTTGTGGTATTACCGTCATTTACAACTGCATCTCGCAAATGAATGTATTGTTCAGAGCGGAGTTTGGTCTGATTCAGACGGATATATAGCAAACGTTCTGATTCAATTTTTGCATACATATCAACGATGTATTGGTGAAACAATTGACAGCATTTTAAAATATAATTGTCTTCATCCTGCCGAATCATTAGTCTATAGGAATAATAATGCATTGCACTGCATTTCTTATTCATTTCCTTGTTAGTGGCTGGATTTATCAATTTATTATTAAAGTGATAGCCGTCGGCTCGATCCCAAAAAATGATAAGATACTGTAGGGCATTGTAGCATCGATGAGTTTCAGCAATTCTTACCAACTGAGCGTTTCGCTTATGAAGAATAATATCTCGAGGTAAAAACTGATCACCGACCATAACGATTGCCACTTCGTCGATAGTTGGAGCACAGTATCTACGCATATGTTCACCAGTAGGCGTTTTGTCAGCGGAAATAACAATTTTATGCTTATTAGTAGGCGTCAATTCGATTGCTGTTCTGAACAGGCGCACTAAATCATTATTTTCGAGGAAAAGATGTTGCAATTGGATAACGATAGTCCTTTCAACGTCGGTAGAAATTTCGTGCATTCAATTCAGAATTGCTACCACTGATGAAGTACAGTTGTAAAAACTTATGATTCTCACCTGAGAATTGTAGAAGGGACCCTGCTCTATGATAAATTTGCCCTTTTACTTTGCAGTAGGCATAAATTGATCTTGATTTTCGGTTTGGGCACCAAAACGAAGTCATTTGGAAATTTGAGTTATATTTTCTGATGTTTGATAAAAAAAATGCTTAGATTCTTTGACGTAGTTCCAGTAAGCAAAGTCTTCAATGGCTCTGGTGGTGCAGCCAGTTCGGGAAGTTTAACTTTTCCTGAGGCTCAACACATTCCCATTGTTTCACCATTAAATTTCAAGGCCTTGCAATAGGGGTTAATTTTAGACATAGTCCGGATTTGAACACATCTACTCAAGCTACAATCATCGACTGGGCTGTACCTGATATGCCAGGCGATAATTGTCAGGCTGCTCTTGTGACTCCTCGGCACGCTCTCCTTTGGCATTATCTCTTTGAGCCTCAAGCCTGTTTTCACGTTATTCTTGTGATTCCTCGGCACGCTTTCTTTTGGCATTATCTTTTTGAGCCTCAAGCCTGTTTTGATTCCTCGGCACGCTTTCTTTTGGCACTATCTCTTTGAGCCACGAGCCTGTTTTCACGTTGCTGTTGTGATTCCTCGGCACGCTTTCTTTTCTTTGTTTCTCTTTTAGCCGCAGGCCTTTTAGCATTAACTCTTTGAGCAGCTTCCTCGGCTGTTTCTTCTGCCATTGTAGGATTTATACTAAAATTTATCGCACGATTTGATTCCTCGGCTGTTTCTTCTGCAATTGTAGGATTTATACTAAACATTCTCTTTTAATCGCAAACCTTTATATACTTATAATGACGTCATATACAAAGCCCTATATACTCATGATGACGTCAACTTATAACGACGCTATATAAAAACTTACAAAATATGTACATGAGGTCACGAGGTTCAATATTTCCGCTGACAAAACGCCTCCTGGCCAACATGTGTGTAGATACAATAACCCAACTATCGACGAAGTGGCAATCGATATGGTCGGTGATCAGTTTTTACCTCGAGATATTATTCTTCATAAGCGAAACGCTCAGTTGGTAAGAATTGCTGAAACTCATCGATGCTACGATGCCCTACAATAACTTATCATTTTTTGGGATCGAGCCGACGGCTATATTCCCCATTATTATCAAAAACATTTAATGCACACATAAACATTGAATACTGTAACTCCGTAAAGGCAATCAAATACATATGTAAATACGTCAACAAAGGCAGTGACATGGTAGTTTTTGGCTTGCAGTTCAAAATCAAAGATATCGACGAAATCATACAATATCAGGCTGGAAGATACATAAGCAGTAATGAAGCTGTTTGGCGAATTCTTTCATTTCCGATACATGAACGTAGTCCAGCTGTTGTTCACTTAGCGGTACATTTACAGAATGGTCAGCGTGTTTATTTTTCGGAATCCAACGTTCAACAAAGAGCCCTAAATCCACCGGATACAAAGTTAACAGCTTTCTTTTCGCTATGCAAAAATGATTTTTTTGCAAAAAAACTAATGTATACTGAAGTGCCTTCGTATTACGCGTGGAATACTAAAAATAAAGTATTTGGACGTCGAAAACAGGTTAAGTCAGTTGACGGTCAACCTACCATCTTCAAAGATACCCCGATAGGAAGACTCTACATCGTTCACCCCAATCAACATGAATGCTTCTTTCTACGCCTGCTTTTGGTGAATGTACCCGGTCAGACGTCCTTTGAGTATTTGAGAACTGTAAACGGTACTACACATGACACTTACCGTGGTGCATGCCAAGCTCTGAATTTATTGGAGAATGACCAACACTAGGATAACTGCATCAATGACGCGTGCGAAACGTCAACTCCAAGTCAAATTCGTGCATTGTTTGGCATCCTACTAACAACTTGCTCTCCATCAGCTCCTACAGAGTTGTGGGAAAAATATAAATCAAAAATGTCCGAAGATATACTCCATCGAAAACGGTTAGAAACGTCAGATATGACTTTTGATTTTAAATCAGAAATTTATAACTACACTTTACTTATTGTAGAAGATTTGTGCGTATGTATGGCAAACAAACCTCTTCAGGATTTGGGAATGCCTTCACCTAATCGTACCGCTGCTGTTTCGACATGCGTAGAATTGGATCGTGAACAAAGTTACAGTACGAGTGATCTATTGTCGTATGTACAAAATAACATTTCCAAGTTAACGTCGGAACCAAAAGACATTTATGATACGATAATGCATTGTTTCGATAACAACGTTGGAGAAATTTACTTTTTGAATGCGCCAGGAGGTACCGATAAAACGTTTGTGATAAAACTGATTCTGGCATCAATTTGATCAAAAAATGATATAGCGTTGGCAATTGCGTTGTCCGGAATAGCCGCAACGTTGCTGCCTGGTGGAAGAACTTCTCATTCCGCTTTGAAATTGCCTCTGAATTTGCATTCTACAGAAACTCCCACGTGCAATATTTCCAAATCATCTGGGATGGGTAAAGTATTGCAGCAATGCAAACTTATTATTTGGGACGAGTTCACAATGGCACACAAAAAATCGCTCGAGGCTCTGGATCAATGTTTGAAAGATTTGCGAGGGAATTCGAAACCCTTTGGCAGCACATTAATATTGCTTGCGGGAGATTTCAGGCAAACATTACCTATAATACCTAGATCAACCCCTGAAGACGAAATGAATGCTTGCCTGAAAAATTCTAATTTATGGGCACACGTAAAAACATTAAAATTAACTACAAATATGCGTGTCCGATTGCAAAACGCTGACTCTGGTCAAACATTTTCAGATCAATTGCTGGCAATTGGAAACGGAAAGCTGCCAGTAGACTTAATTTCAGGACGTATACAACTACCTGCTGAATTCTGTAATTTAGTGACGTCCAAAAATGAATTGATTGAAAAAGTATTTCCGAATATTCTAAACAATTATAAAAGTAATAAATGGCTAAGTGAAAGACCGATTCTTGCACCCAAAAATATAGACGTCCAAAAAATCAACAATATTGTTTTGACCAAGATTCGAGACCAGGCAGTCCTTTACAAGGCAGTCGACACAGTTTTGGAACCAAATGAGGCGGTTAATTATCCATCTGAATTTTTGAATTATGTGGATCTTTCAGGGTTTCCACCACACGTGCCACAACTAAAAATAGGCGTACCAATAATACTGTTAAGAAATATCAACCCACCAAAGCTTTGCAATGGCAAGCGATTTGCCGTAAAAAACAAACAATGGAAAAGGTAATAGAGGCCACAATCTCAACAGGGCCTTATGAGGGTGAGGCTGTTCTTATTCCTCGCATTCTCATGATTCCAACGGATCTGCCTTTTCAATTTAAAAGATTGCAATTCCCAATTCGATTAGCATTTGCAATCACCATCAACAAAGCTCAAGGTCAATCATTAGAAAAATGTGGTATAGATCTTAATACTGATTGTTTTTCCCATGGACAATTGTACGTTGCATGTTCGAGGGTCGGTAAACCTGACAATCTATTTATATGCAGCGACAATTGGACAGCGAAGAATGTTGTATATTCGCAAGTTTTACGCAGTTAATTTGTATTGTATCTATCTATCTAACTATAAAAACAAGTTGTGTGTATGCATGTTTGTTTGTTTGTAAAAAGAGCGTTTGCATATGACATCATTATGAGTACATAAGGCTATGTATATGCACAGACAATGGGAAAGCCAAGAATGTTGTATATTCGCAAGTTTTACGTAGTTCAAAACATATATATAAATCTATCTATATTCATAGGTGGTACACAGGGACACAACTACAATGGCGCGTAACTAATATGGCGCGTAACGACTTACGCTTGCGGAGGGGCTTGGGGGGCGCAAAGCGCCCCCACCAACTTGGTGTTGGGTCGGCACGAACCGCCACCCCAACGGCTAGTCTATGAATATAAAAATAAGTTGTTTGTTTGTGTGTCTGTCGACTGACGTCATTATAAGGATTGAGCTGTATGTCGTCATGAAGTTTTTTTTGGTCGACTGACGTCATGTTTGTCGACTGACAAAATTACAGACCGGGACACCGGGACAAAAATGACGACCGGAACACCGGGACACAGGGAATATAAATGACGACCGGGACACTTAAAGAGAAATTAAAGACTGGGACACCGGGACACAAATAGCGACCGGGACACAGGGAATGTAAATAACGACCGGGACACAGGGACACAACTACAACGGGGAGGGTACAGGAGGGATATATAAATGACGACCGGGACACAGGGAATGTTCTATTAGCAATCACCATCAACAAAGCTCAAGGGCAATCATTAGAATAATGAGGTATAGATCTGAATACGGATTGTTTTTCCCATGGACAATTATATGTTTGGTGTTCAAGAGTCGGTAAACCTGACAATCTATTTATGTTCACAGACAATGGGACAGCGAAGAATGTTGTATATTTGCAAGTTTTACGTAGTTAAAAACATTAATATATATATATATATATATATATATATATATATATATATATATATATATATATATATATATATATATATATATATATATATATATATATATATATATATATATATATATATATATATATATATATATATATATATATATATATATTATATTCACAGGTGGGACACAGGGACACAACTACAATGGCGCGTAACTAATATGGCGCGTAACGACTTACGCGTGCTGGGGGGGGCTTGAGGGGGGACGCAAAGTCCCCCTCCCCAAAATAGGTGTTGGGCTGGCACGAAGCGCCACCCCAAAAGCTAGTATACTTATAATGATGTCATATACAAAGCCTTATATACAAAGCCTTAATGACGTCAACTTATAATTATATCATATACAAACATACAAAATATATTCATGACGTTAAGGATCAGAAGTTATGAGCCTGAGAAAACTTGCCGAATTTTAGTAAAATGATTATAAGGAACCATAACAATTTTTCTTTTTGAACCAATAGCCATTCCGATCATATAACCTGCTATTGCTTGAATACTAAAGGCAAGAGACGAACTTTGCGTTTTTGCCCCTTTGCGTAAACGCTCGCTCTTTACGCTAAAATTTGACTCTTTGTCACAATTCTGCTTTTTAAAGCAATAAAAACACTTTAGCGTAAAGAGCAAGGCGTTAGGAGGGTACAGCTCCTTTCAGAAACGGAATAAATTCTCTTCGTTTTAAGTTTTATTGTCGCTCCTTACATGCGGTTAAAAAAGCTTGTTTTTTTTATTTAATTTCTGAACGTTTTGAGTTAATGCATTTTTTTTTATTTTGGCTCGCTGCACATGAATAAATAAAACGAAATTTAAATTTCGTCAATACCTCGCTAATAACACTAAAGCTTGAATTTATTCCCAAATCTTTAAGAATGACCCCCGAATCACAAAGGCCCTAGAATAAATAGTTGAAATTACTAAAAATACTTTATCGTAAAGAGCAAGGTATTGTGGTGGAGACAAGCCCCTTAATATACGTAATATTTTATGTTCGTTTTAAGTTTTAATGCTGCTCACTACTTCCAGTTGAAAAAAAATGTAATTATTTTCTCATTTTTTTTAAATGCTAGAAAATTCTGCACCCCCTTCATGGAAATTCTCTTCCCTCATGATGTATTCCTACCTTGTAAAGATCCTCCCACGTAACCCCCTCCCCCCAACCAGACCCCACCCCAACGCGAAAAATTCTCCCTGAAAACGTCTTTACATTTCATAATAATCATTACAACATGTAAACAATGGTCAAAGTTTGTAACGTGTAACCCCTCCCCCGGGGACTGTTGGGGATTAAATCGTCCCCAAAGAAATAGCTATTAGGTCTTCAACTAAGCTGATCAGAATGGTTGTCTCAAAATTTTGATCCTGTAACTTTGGGGAAAATATGTGCGTGGGAGGGGGCCTAGATGCCCTCCAATTTTTTGGTCAATTAAAAACAGCACTAGAACTTTTAATTTTCGTTATTAATGAGCCCTCTCGCGAGGACCTCTGGGTTGGTACGATCACCTCTGGGGAAAAAAGACAAAAACAACAACAAATAAACACGCATCCGTGATCTATCTTCTGGCAAAAAACACAAAATTCCACATTTTTGTAGATAGGAGCTTGAAACTTCTACAGTAGGGTTCTCTGATACGCTGAATCTGATGCTGTTATTTTTATTAAACTTCTATGACTTTTAGGGAGTGTTTACCTCTATTTTCTAAATAAGGCAAATTTTCTCAGGCTCGTAACTTCTTATGACTGAGACTAAACTTGATGAAACTTATATCTATATCCATCTAGACAAAACTATTTAGTAAAAATATTATGAAATTTTGATGCAAATTTTGAACCAAATATAAATAGCAAGCAAAAATTTTAATTATGAAGTAGAAAAATCGAAAGAACTTTACAGTTATTCCCTTTATAAAAAAATGAAAACAAAATGTAAAGTAAAACGAGAGAAATAAATCAAAAACCTATCTAAGAAACGTTTTCCAAAGAAAATTAAGGAGCTAAATTAAACCGAAGACGAGCAGAAATAAACTAAGAATAAATGAAGCTAAAAACGGAGAGAAGTGACTATCAATTTAATATATGTGACCCAAATCTAGAACCTTTACTTATGGTTAAGGGCAAGGCCATATCCAGGGGAGGGGCACGAAAAAAATGTAAAAATCACATAAAAAAAGACACTTGTATGTATTTGCTACTTTTTACGAGTCGGACAAAATTTTGGAGGCCGGGGGTTCAAACAGGGTAACCCGGGTAGGAAATTTTGTTCCTACCCGGCTGTAACTACTAATACAAATTCTAATGTATAGTCAGGGCAGGTTGATGAATATGATGTTTGATCATTGTAAAGAATGGTTTGTCGTGGTCTTATTGCGATGATTTGAGAAAATAAGTTTCTCAAAGAAAAATAAAGAACTCCATTAAACCAAAAATGAGCAGCAATAAAATACAATTATCTACCAAGCGTAAAACTACCACAAATCACCATGAACAAATAAATTAACCGAAAACGAACAGACATTACAATAGATAACTGGGTCAAACTCAAAACAAGCAAAAATTAACATGAGTAGGGCTCACAACCCCCGTGCCTTCTCAAAGCAAGAACACAATTTGCACTTCACTGATAAGAAAAATACATTTTAAGTAAATTCACTTTTTTAAGTTTAGTTACCCATCCTCAACGCCTGGCTCATTACGCTAAAGTTTGACTCTTTCTCACAGCTTTACTTTTTAAAATAATAAAAAACTTTAGCGTAAAGAGAGAGGCGATGAGGAGGGGTCAGTCCCTTTTATATAGGGTATAATTTCTGTTCGTTTTAAGTTGTAATATAGCTCCTTACTTGCAGTTAAAAAAAACTTGTTTTACTTATTTAAACTCTGAACGTTTTATAATTAATGCATGTTTTGATTTTGGCTCACTGCACATGAATAATTAAAACAATATTTACATTTTTTTTTTTTTTGCTAAATGGCTTTCTCATAGTTTCAATCGGACTTCCTTGGAGGGTGTAAAGAGGGAGGCTTTAAATAGATTAGGTTGGAGGAGGAGTGTGCGTAGCTGTGTTGACCTCAGGCGGCTTGGTGCTGCAGTGAGTTATTAGTAGTAGTAGTAGATTTTGATGAAAAAGGGGTGGACGAAGAGGCCTAGTTGCCCTCTAATTTTTGGTTGCCTAAAAATGCTCTAGATTTTTATTTTCTTATGAACGTTTTCGTTAATAATAAACATAAGTACGTTACGAATTAACTTACGTAACGAACTTCTATTTTTGTGTATTTTTATTAAGTATATGAGGGGGTTCACTCCCTCGTCAATACCTAGTTCTTTACACTAAAGCTTCAATTTTATCCCAAATCTATAGAAATGACACCTGTATCACAAAAGCCTTAGAATAAATAGTTGAAATTAATAAAACAATTTAGCGTAAAGAGCAAGGTATTGTGGAGGAGACGAACCCTCTTATATACGTAATATTTTATGTTCGTTTTAAATTTTAATGCTGCTCATTACTTCCAGTTGAAAAAGAATTATTATTTTCTCATTGTTTTTTTTTTAAATAGTACTAGAAAATTCTGCGCCCCTTCATGGAAATTTTCTTCCCTCATGGTAGATTTCTCTATGGAAAGATCCTCTCACATAACCTCCTCGCCGCAGCCCAGCCCCAACCCATATATATATATATATATGTCCCTGGGATACCGGGATATATATATATATATATATATATATATATATATATATATATATATATATATATATATATATATATATATATATATATATATATACACTAGCTGTTGGGGTGGCGCTTCGCGCCACCCGAACACCTAGTTGGTGGGGCGCTTCGCGCCCCCCCAAGCTCCCCCGCGCGCCCCCCGCCCAGATAAGTCGTTACGCGCCATATTAGTTACGCGCCATTGTAGTTGTGTCCCTGTGTCCCACCTGTGAATATAGATAGATTTATATATGTGTTTCAAACTACGTGAAAATTGGGAATATACAACATTCTTGGCTTTCCCATTGTCTGTCCATATACAAAGCCGTATGTACTAATAATGACGTCATATGCAAACGCTCTTTTTACAAACAAACAAACATGCATACACACAACTCGTTTTTATATAGATAGATAGATAGATAGATACAATACAAATTAACTACGTAAAACTTGTGAATATACAACAGTCTTCGCTGTCCCATTGTCTGTGCGTATAAATAGATTGTCAGGTTTACCGACCCTAAAAGATGCAACATACAATTGTACATTGGTAAAGCAATCTGTATTAAGATCTATACCGCATTTTTCTAGTGATTGCCCTTGAGCTTTGTTGATGGTGGTTGCAAATGCTAATCGAATTGGGAATTGCAATCTTTTAAATTGAAAAAGCAAATCCGTTTGAGTCATGGGAATGCGAGGAATAAGAACAGCCTCACCCTCATAAGGCCCTGTCAAGATTGTGGCCTCTATTAGGTTTTCCATTGTTTTTTTTACGGCAAGTCGCGTGCCATTGCAAAGCTTTGGTGGGTTGATATTTCTTAAAAGTATTATTGGTTGGCCTATTTTTAGTTGTAGCACGTGTGGTGGAAACCCTGAAGGATCTATGGAATTTAAAAATTCAGATGGATAATTAACCGCTTCATTTGGTTCCAAAATACAAATTAACTGCGTAAAACTTGCGAATATACAACATTCTTCGCTGTCCAATTGTCGCTGCATATAAATACATTGTCAGGTTTACCGACCCTAAAAGATGCAACATACAATTGTACATTGGTAAAGCAATCTGTATTAAGATCTATACCGCATTTTTCTAGTGATTGCCCTTGAGCTTTGTTGATGGTGGTTGCAAATGCTAATCGAATTGGGAATTGCAATCTTTTAAATTGAAAAAGCAGATCCGTTGGAGTCATGGGAATGCGAGGAATAAGAACAGCCTCACCCTCATAAGGCCCTGTCAAGATTGTGGCCTCTATTAGGTTTTCCATTGTTTTTTTTACGGCAAGTCGCGTGCCATTGCAAAGCTTTGGTGGGTTGATATTTCTTAAAAGTATTATTGGTACGCCTATTTTTAGTTGTAGCACGTTTGGTGGAAACCCTGAAAGATCTATGGAATTTAAAAATTCATATGGATAATTAACCGCTTCATTTGGTTCCAAAATACAAATTAACTGCGTAAAACTTGCGAATATACAACATTCTTCGCTGTCCAATTGTCGCTGCATATAAATACATTGTCAGGTTTACCGACCCTCGAACATGCAACGTACAATTGTCCATGGGAAAAACAATCAGTATTAAGATCTATACCACATTTTTCTAATGATTGACCTTGAGCTTTGTTAATGGTGATTGCAAATGCTAATCGAATTGGGAATTGCAATCTTTTAAATTGAAAAGGCAGATCCGTTGGAATCATGGGAATGCGAGGAATAAGAACAGCCTCACCCTCAAAAGCCCCTGTCAAGATTGTAGCCTCTATTAGGTTTTCCATTGTTTTTTTTTTACGGCAAGTCGAGTGCCATTGCAAAGCTTTGGTGGGTTTATATTTCTTAAAAATATTATTGGTACGCCTATTTTTAGTTGTAGCACGTGTGGTGGAAACCCTGAAATATCTATGGAATTTAAAAGTTTAGATGGATAATTAACCGCTTCATTTGGTTCCAAAACTGTGTCGACTGACTTGTAAAGGACTGCCTGGTCTCGAATCTTGGTCAAAACAATATTGTTGATTTCGTGGACGTCTATATTTTTGGTTGCGAGAATCGATCTTTCACTTAGCCATTTATTATTTTATAATTTTTTAGAATATTCGGAAATACTTTTTCAATCAATTCATTTTTGGACTTCACTAAATTACAGAAATCAGCAGGTAGTTGTATACGTCCTGAAATTGAGTCTACTGGGGGCTTTCCGTTTCCCATTGCCAGCAATTGATCTGAAAATGTTTGACCAGAGTCATCGTTTTGCAATCGGACACGCATATTTGTAGTTAATTTTAATGTTTTTACGTGTGCCCATAAATTAGAATTTTTCAGGCAAGCATTCATTTCGTCTGCAGGAGTTGATCTAGGTATTATAGGTAATGTTTGCCTGAAATCTCCCGCAAGCAATATTAAGGTGCTGCCAAAGGGTTTCGACTTCCCTCGCAAATCTTTCAAGCATTGATCCAGAGCCTCGAGCGATTTTTTGTGTGCCATTGTGCACTCATCCCAAATAATAAGTTTGCATTGCTGCAATACTTTATCCATCCCAGATGATTTGGAAATATTGCACGTGGGAGTTTCTGTAGAATGCAAGTTCAGAGGCAATTTCAAAGCGGAGTGAGCAGTTCTTCCACCAGGCAGCAATGTTGGGGCTATTCCGGACGACGCAATTGCCAACGCTATATCATTTTTAGATCGAGTTGATGCCGGAATCAGTTTTATCACAAACGTTTTACCAGTACCTCCTGGCGAATCCAAAAAGAAAATTTCTCCAACGTTGTTATCGACAAAATGCATTATCGTATCATAAATGTCTTTTTGTTCCGACGTTAACTTGGAAATATTATTTTGTACATACGACAATAGATCACTCGTATTCCCATTGTTTCACCATTGAATTTCAAGGCCTTGCAATAGGGACAAATTTTAGACATTGTCCCGATTTGAACACATCTACTCAAGCTATAATCATCGACTGGGTTGTACCTGAATGCCAGGCGATAACTTTCAGGTTGCTCTGATTCCTCGGCACGCTTTCTTTTCTTACTTTCTCTATCAGCAGCAAGCCTGCTTCCGCGTTGCTCTGGTAGTTCCTCGGCACGCTTTCTGTTCTTTCTTTCTCTATCAGCCTCAAGCCTGTTTCCTTGCTGTTCTTTTGATTCCTCGGCACGCTTTCTGTTCTTTCTTTCTCTATCAGCCTCAAGCCTGTTTCCCTGCTGTTCTTTTGATTCCTCGGCACGCCTTCTTTTTTCACTTTTTTCTTTTAGCAGCAAGTCTGCTTTCGCGTTGCTCTGGTAGTTCCTCGGCACGCTTTCTTTTCTGACTTTCTCTATCAGCAGCAAGTTTTTTGGCATACATATGTCTTAAATATCTTGAATGACGTCACCGTCAAAGCAAAAATGACGACAACTAATTTCAAGACGTCAGCCGACACAGAAACATGACGTCACCTGACAACTAATTTCATGACGTCAGCCGACACAGAAACATGACGTCACCTGATCCAGAGACAGACAGACAACTTATTTTTAGATATATAGATATATATATATATATATATATATATATATATATATATATATATATATATATATATATATATATATATATATATATATATATATATATATATATATATATATATATATATATATATATATATATATATGTGTTTTTAACTACGTCCCTGTGTCGCCGTCGTCATTTATATATCCCCCTGTGCCCCCCGGCGTCCCCGTTGTAGTTTTGTCCCTGTGTCCCGGTCGAAATTTATATTCCCTGTGTCCCGGTCGTCATTTGTGTCCCGGTGTCCCAGTCTGAAATTTCTCTTTGAGTGTCCCGATCGTCATTTATATTCCTTGTGTCCCGGTCGTCATTTGTGTGCCGATGTCCCGGTCTGTATATACATTCGTTTTTGAACTAGTCTTTTTCTTAGTTTTTAGTTTGTTACCTTTTTATTAGTTTTTTTAGTTATACCTCATGATTCTAATGATTGCCCTTGAGCTTTGTTGATGGTGATTGCTAATTGAACATTCCCTGTGTCCCCGTCGTCATTTATATATCCCCCTGTGCCCACCGGTGTCCCCGTTGTAGTTGTGTCCCTGTGTCCCGGTCGTCATTTATATTCCCTGTGTCCCGGTCATCATTTCTGTCCCAGTGTCCCGGTCGGTATATACATTTGTTTTTGAATTGGTATATGATGATATAAATCTTTGTGTTTTTTCCCTTTTTTTCTTTTCAGTTTTTTTGGTTTTTACTTTTTTTATAGTTTTTTTTTCTTTTTTCTTTTTAGTTTTTTTGTAGTTTTTACCTTTTTAGTCTTTTTTACTTATTTTTTTTTTTTAGTTTTGTTTTTCTCCTTTATCTTTCAGTTTTTTTTTCTTTTTTTATTTTTATTTCTTTTTTAGTGTTTTAGCTTTTTTGTTTTTTTATTACTTTTTTGTTTTTTTTCTTTTTAGTTTTTTTGTAGTTTTTACTTTTCTTTAGTTTTTTTTAGTTTTTTTTTACTTATGTCCTGGTCGTCATTTATATTCCCTGTGTCCCGGTGCTTTGTTGATGGTGATTACTAATCGAACATTCCTTGTGTCCCAGTCGCTTTCTCTTTGAGTGTCCCGGTCGTCATTTATATTCCCTATGTCCCCGTGTCCCGGTCGTCATTTGTTTCCCGATGTCCCGGTCTGTAATTTCGTCAGTCGACAAACATGACGTCAGTCAACACACAAACATGACGTCACCCGACAGACCCACACACACACAGACAACTTATTTATATATATATATAGATAGATATAAATGACGATGGGGACACATGGAATGTTTGATTAGCAATCACCATCAACAAAGCTCAAGGGCAATCATTAGAATAATGAGGTATAGATCTGAATACAGATTGTTTTTCCCATGGACAATTATATGTTGCATGTTCAAGAGTCGGTAAACCTGACAATCTATTTATATGTACAGACAATGGGACAGCGAAAAATGTTGCATATTCGCAAGTTTTACCCCAACACCAACAGCTAGTATATATATATATATTTATATATATATATATGTATATATATATATATATATATATATACTAGCTGTTGGGGTGGCGCTTCGCGCCACCCTAACACCTAGTTGCTGGGGCGCTTCGCGCCCCCCCAAGCCCCCTGCACGCGTAAGTCGTTACGCGCCATATTAGTTACGCGCCATTGTAGTTGTGTCCCTGTGTCCCACCTGTGAATAGAGATAGATATAAATATATGTTTTTAACTACGTAAAACATGCGAATATACAACATTCTTCGCTGTCCCATTGTCTGTGCATATAAATAGATTGTCAGGTTTACTGACTCTTGAACATGCAACATATAATTGTCCATGGGAAAAACAATCCGTATTCAGATCTATACCTCATTATTCTAATGATGTGTCCCTGTGTCCCGGTCGTCATTTATTTCTCTTTGAGTGTCCCGGTCGTCATTTATATTCCCGGTGTCCCGGTCTGTAATTTCTATTCGAACAATCCCTGTGTCCCGGTCGTCATTTATATATCCCGCCTGTGCCCCCGGCGTCCCCGTTGTAGTTGTGTCCCTGTGTCCCGGTCTTCATTTATATTCCCTGTGTCCCGGTCGTGATTTGTGTCCGGGTGTCCCAGTCTGTAATTTCTCTTTGAGGTTCCCGGTCGTCACTTATATTCCCTCTGTCTCGGTCGTCAATTGTGTCCCGGTCTGTAATTTCTCTTTGAGTGTTTTTTTTTTAGTTTTTTTTTAGTTTTTTACCTTTTTTCTTTTTTCAGTTTTCTTTTTCTTCTTTATTTATTAGCGTCACTATGAAGTACATATCGACGAACCTTTGTTTTTTTAACTTAAATCTGGTAGGCATTGATGACCTTATCCAAGTCAAAATCCCAAACCCAATCATCATCGCTATCATTTTCAGTTTTGATATGTTTTGACTCTCGCTGTCCAGGTGGATTTTATCTAACTGCGCGGTTTTGCGTTCCTTAGCCGCAAGCCTGTTTTCTTGCTGTTCTTGTGATTCCCCGGCACGCTTTCTTTTCTTACTTTCTCTATCAGCTGCAAGCCTGTTTTCTTGCTGTTCTTGTGATTCCTCGGAACGCTTTCTTTTCTTACTTTCTCTAACAGCAGCAAGTTTTTTGGCATAAACTCTTTGAACAGCTTCCTCGGCTGTTGCCATTGTAGGTTCTTCAGTCATTTTACAATTAAACAATTTTCCGTGAACAAATGTCTTAAATATCGTTAATGACGTCACCGTCATAGCAAAAATGACGACAACTAATTTCATGACGTCAGTCAACACAGAAACATGACGTCACCTGATCCACAGACAGAAAGACAACTTATTTTTATATAGATAGATATATATATATATATATATATATATATATATATATAAATAAGTTGTATGTATTTTTGTATGTTGGACGACTGACGTCATTATAAGGATTGAGCATTGTGACGTCATGGACGTATTTTTTATATTTTTACATGACTTCATTATAAGTTGACGTCATTGTAAGTATATAAGGCCTTGTATATGACGTCATTATAAGTATATAAGGGGGCGATTATAAGATAATATCTATATATATTATCTTTAGATAATATATCTAATATATGTTTGACGACTGACATCATTATAAGGATTGAACATCATGACATCATGTACGTATTTTGTAAGTTTTTATATGACGTCATTATAAGTTGACGTCATTATGAGTATATAAGGGTTGCGATTAAAAGAGGATATTTAGTATAAATCCTACAATGGCAGAAGAAACAGCCGAGGAATCAAATCGTTCGAGAAATTTTAGTATAAATCCTACAATGGTAGAGGAAACAGCCGACGAAGCTGCTCAAAGAGTTAATGCCAAAAGGCTTGTGGCTAAAAGAGAAAGTAAGAAAAGAAAGCGTGCCGAGGAATCACAAGAACAACGTGAAAACAGGCTCACGTCTCAAAGAGAAATTACCGAAAAAAAATTGTGCCGAGGAATCACAAGAACAAAGTGAAAACAGGCTCGTGGCTCAAAGAGATAGTGCCAAAAGAAAGCTTGCCGAGGAATCAAAAGAAGCTTGAGGCTCAAAAAGATAATGCCAAAAGAAAGCGAGCCGAGGAATCACAAGAATAACGTGAAAACAGGATATAGGCTCAAAGAGGTAATGTCAAAAGAAAGCGTGCCGAGGAATCACAAGAGCAACCTGTAAATTATTGCCTGTCATATCAGGTACAGCCCAGTCAATGATTATATTTTGAGTAGATGTGTTCAAATCGGGACTATGTCTAAAATCAACCCCTATTGCAAGGCCTTGAAATTTAATGGTGAAACAATGGGAATGTGTTGCGCCTCAGGAAAAGTTAAACTTTCTGAAGTGGCTGCACCACCAGAGCCATTGAAGACTTTGCTTACTGAAACAAAGTCAGAATCTAAACGTTTCTTATCGAGCATCAGAAAATATAACTCAAGTTTTGAAATGACTTCGTTTGGTGCCCAAACCGAAAATCAAGATCAATTTATGCCTACTGCAAAGCAAAAGGGCAAATTTATCATAGAGCAGGGTCCCTTCTACCATTCTCAGGTGAGAATCATAAATTTTTACAACTGTACTTCATCAGTGATACCAATTATGAATTGAATGCATGAAATTTCTACCGACGTTGAAAGGACTATCGTTACCCAATTGCAACATCTTTTCCACGAAAATAATGATTTAGTGCGCCTGTTTAGAACAGCAATCGATTTGGTGCTCACTGATACGCATAAAATTGTTATTTCCACTGACAAAACGACTACTGGTGAACATTTGCGTAGATACAATGCTCCAACTATCGACGAAGTGGTAATCGTTATGGTCGGGGATCAGTTTTTGCCTCGAGATATTATTCTTCATAAGCGAAACGCTCAGTTGGTAAGAATTGCTGAAACTCATCGATGCTACGATGCCCTACAATATCCTATCATTTTTTGGGACGGAGCCGACGGCTATCACTTTAATAACAATATGATAGATCCATCCAATAACAAACAAACAGATAAGAAATGCAGCGCAATGAATTATTATTCCTATAGACTAATGAATCGTCACAATGAAGAAAATTATATTTTAAAATGCCGTCAATTGTTTCACCAACACATCGTTGATATGTATGCAAAGAATAAATCAGAACATTAGCTATTTATCCGTCTGAATAGGACCAAGCTCCGTACTGAAAAATATATTCATTTGCGAGATGCAGTTGTAAATGACGGTAACACTACTAACGTTGGAAGATTAACGATTTTACCTCCGTCATATGCTGGCAGTCCCCGTCATATGTATGAATATGCTCAAGATGTTATTGCGTATGTTTGTCTCTATTGTCGTCCAGAGTTATTTAATACATTTACATATAATCAACCTTGGGACGAGATACAGCAGCTTTAACTTCAAGGACAATCGGTGGTTCAAAGACATGACATTACATCCCGTGTCTTCCGGCAAAAGTTGAAATCACTGATAAACTACATAGTAAAACTTGATGTGTTTGGGTCAGTGCGATGCTGGATGTACTCAGTGGAATGGCAAAAACGAGGATTGCCACACGCACATATATTAATCTGGCTACATGATAAAATTACTTCTAATGACATTGACGATGTGATTTCCAATGAAATGCCTGATAAAAATGTCAATAAGGGCTTATATGATATTGTGGTAAAAAATATGATACATGGACCTTGCGGTGCACTGAATAAAAAATCACCATGCATGGCCAAAGGAAGGTGCACAAAGCAATATCCTCGACTTTTAGTACCCAACACAATTACTGGCAATGATGGCTACCCACAATATAGAAGAAGATCTACTGAAGATGGCGGTAAAACAGCAATAATAAAGAGGCATAACGGTACCACTGTCGAAGTAGATAGCCAGCGGGTTGTTCCATATTCACCTTTATTATCAAAAACATTTAATGCACACATAAATGTTGAATACTGCAACTCCGTAAAGGCAATCAAATACATATGTAAATACGTCAACAAAGGCAGCGACATGGTAATTTTTGGCTTGCAGTCCGAAATCAGTGATATCGATGAAATCGTACAATATCAGGCTGGAAGATACATAAGCAGTAATGAAGCTGTTTGGCGACTTCTTTCATTTCCGATACATGAACGAAATCCAGCTGTTGTTCAAGTAGCGGTACATTTACATAATGGACAACGTGTTTATTTTTCGGTATTTAACGTGCAACAAAGAACCCTGGATCCACCAAATATAACGTTAACTACTTCCTTTTCGTTATATTAAAATTCATGTTTTGCAAAAAAAAAACAGCTGTATACTGAAGTGCCTTCGTATTACACGTGGAATGCTAAAAAGATATCATTTGAACGTCGAAAACAGGGTTAGTCAGTCGACGGCCAACCTACCATCTTCAAAGATACCACGATAGGAAGACTCTACACCACTCACCCAAATCAAAATGAATGCTTCTTTCTCCGCCTGCTTTTTGTGAATGTACCCGGTCCGACGTCCTTTGAGCATTTGAGAACTGTAAACGTTACTATAAATGACACTTGCCATAGTGCATGCCAACCTCTGAATTTATTGGAAAATGACCAACACTGGGATAAATGCATCAATGACGCGTGCGAAACGTCAACTCCAAGTCAAATTCGTGCATTGTTTGGAATCATACTCTCAACTTGCTCTCCTTCAGCTCCTACAGAGTTATGGGACAAATATTAATCGGAAATGACCGCGGAATATACTCCATCGAAAACGGTTAGAGACGTCAGATATGACTTTTGATTTTATATCAGAAATTTACAACTGCATTTTAGTTATTATTGAAGATTTGTGCGTTTGTATGACAAACAAACCTCTTTAGGATTTGGGGATGCCTTTACCTAATCGTAACGCTGTTGTTTCGACATGCGTAGAATTTGATCGTGAACAAAGTTACAACACAAGTGATCTACTGTCGCATTTACAAAATAATATTTCTAAGTTAACATCTGAGCAAAAGACATTTATGATAAGATACTGCATTTTGTAGATAACAACGTTGTAGAAATCTTCTTTTTGGATGCGCCAGGAGGTACAGGTAAAACGTTTGTGATAAAATTGATTCTGGCATCAATTCGATCAAAAAATCACATAGCGTTGGCAATTGCATCGCCCAGAAAAGCCGCAAAATTGCTGCCTTGTGGAGGAACTGCTCATTCCACTTTTAAATTGCCTCTGAATTTGCATTCTACAGAAACTCACCCGTGCAATATTTCCAAATCATCTGGGATGGGTAAAGTATTGCAGCAATGCAAATTTATTATTTGGGATGAGTGCACCATGGGACACAAAAAATCGCTCGAGGCTCTGGAGCAATCCTTACGAAATTTGCGAAAAAAATTCGAAACCCTTTGGCAGCACATTAATATTGCTTGCAGGAGATTTCAGGCAAACATTGCCTATAATACCTATATCAACCCTTGCAGACGAAATGAATGTTTGCCTGAAAAATTCTAATTTATGGGCACACGTAAAGACATTAAAATTAACTATTAATATACGTTTCCGATTGCAAAACGATGACTCTGGTGAATTATTTTCAGATCAATTGCTGGCAATTGAAAACGGAAAGCTCCCAGTAGACTCAATTTCAGGACGTATACAACTGCCTGCTGAATCCTGTAATTTAGTGACGTCCAAAAATGAATTGGTTGAAAAGGTATTTCCGAACATTCTAACCAATAATAAAAATCATAAATGGCTCAGTGAACGAGCGATATTGGCAGCCAAGAATAAAGACGTCCTCGAAATCAACAATATTATTTTGACTATGATTCGAGACCAGGAGGTAGTGTACAAGTCAATCGACACAGTTCTGGAACCAACTGAAGCGGCTTATTATCCATCTGAATTTTTAAATTCCCTGGAACTCCCAGGGTTTCCACCACACGTGCTACAACTAAAAAAGGCATACCAATAATACTGTTACGAAATATTAACCCACCAAATCTTTGGAATGGCACGCGACTTGCCGTAAAAAACAACAATGGAAAACGTAATAGAGGCAACAATCTTGACAGGGCCTTTTGAGGGTGAGGTTGCTCTTATTCCTCGCATTTTTATGATTCCAACGGATCTGCCTTTTCAATTTAAAAGGTTGCAATTCCCAATTCGATTAACATTTGCAATCACCATCAACAAAGCTCAAGGGCAATTATTAGAAAAATACGGTATAGATCTTAAATCAGATTGTTTTTCCCCAGGACATTGTATGTTGCATTTGCAGTATATATGTATGGTATTTGCAGTATAAATACAGTATTGTATTTGCAGTATATATAGCAAACACCCTAAGGCATTTGCAGTATATAAGGCTTTGTATATGCTTTGTATATGCTTTGTTTGTAAAAAGATAATAAATAAAATGGATTCTTTAGAGCAAAAAAAAAAGGAAAATTCTGGCGAAATTGACAGCCGTCTATTACATGTCGGAAAACCGATGGTAGAAGAGATGCTCGAGGGAAGAAAGGGGTAAGGCTAAAGCTAATTCAGTGATTCCTGTTAGATTTTAGATTGAATAAAAAGTATCCTTGATACACAAAAGCGAATCTAGAGCCAAATCCTAAGGACGTGTGATAAGGGTGTCAATAACTGACCAAATTGACAAGTCCGTTAAAAACAATGAACAAAACAGAGAGAAACAAACAAATGAGGGTGCCAGAAAATTTTGGGGATCGTAGTCTCTTCTTCCCTTTGGATCTACCCCTGTTGCTATAATCCTTCAAGTTGTTTTTTTTTTTTTTTTTCAAATGACCAAATGACCAGAAGGTCATTTGAACTTAACTGAAAACAAAATGTGTTTAAACTTTTTTCTTTTATAATATTCATGCATCATAAATGCAATAGACCCAGTAAGGAATGGCATTACACGTTAAATAATCGGTCAACCTACATTAATAATTTTGAAATAAGCTTGGTTAGTTTAGTTCAGGGCCGTGCTCAGGATTTTTATTTTTGGGGGTGTTTTACTCAAGGATTTTTTGGGAGTGGGGAGGTGTTTACACAACAAACCTCAAAAAACGCATAAGTAATTTGTTTTATCCATTTTCTTACGTTTTTTACGAGTCAGTCAAAAATTTGCGGGGGAGGGGGGTTAAATCCTCTTAGATGATTAGATGAATAAATACCATAGTATTCAGCATAATTATCGTTTTCTATAAATTACAAATGACACTCGTACTATTTATAGATTTTGAAGGGAAAGCAAGGGGACAAGCAGCACCACTCTTTTTCATAAACCTTGATTAATTTTGAAACATCTTTATATTTTTGTTGTGCTGTTGTTGATGTTAAAATAAATGAAAACACACAGCTTGAATTACAAATCGTTTTCAATAAAGCAGAAACGACAATCTAGTTCTCCCATTGTCTTTTATTTATTTATTTTATTCATTTTTTTATCAATCAACATATCTATGGATGTTATATGTGTCATATAGACGTTATATTGATGTTTTAGATTTTATATTTGCCATTTTTCTAAATAATGAAATTGTGTCATATATCATATACAGGAAAAATCCCTCGGCTTTTTCTGAGCTGAATATAGTAAAGGACGGCCCAAAGAAGAGTTTCTTAAATATGGCATCATTTACACTGTAAATCAGTTGTCGATTTTATCTTTTGTGGATGACCTCTTTATCCTTCTGTCACTTCTTCTTCTTCTTTTTTTTTAGTTTTGTTGCTTTTTTTCGCTTTTTGTCTACTCTTTCTTTTGTTTTCTTTTTTGTTTCTATTTTTGTCAGTACTTGTTTTTGAATTTCATTTGCTTAATCAATTAAAAGTTTAATTAATCAATTAAAAGTTCTTAATCAGGTAAAGTTCATTTAATTGATTTGCTTAATCAATTAAAAGTTCAACAGACAATAGAGTCTGTGTGGGATCGAACAACTGTGTTTTTATTTATGTATGTATTTTGTCTTTTTGAAAAATAGTACCCTGAGATTTTATGGCTTGAGAAAACAATCCAATCAGATTCAAATAAGTCAAGAGTTTGATAATATTCATTTAGAGCCTTATTTTTTGAACAAAATCTCGTGAGAGGTGTGATAATTATTTAAATGTAAGAGCATAAATTATGTCATTCCCTCTCAGCAGTGGTCGTAACGTTTTTAGTACCTATGACGCAGGGCAAAATTACACAACATGACAAACTGTTATGAACAGCTAAAGAAACAGGCATGAAAAAGTAATCAGTAAAAATAAATTAAATTGCAAACAAAATGTTACATACCAAAAAAGACGGTTAGAAGACAAAGCACAATTACAATGGAATGAAGAGACGAGGTAGTTTAGCGTGCGTGAGCGGTTATAAGACATAGCATTATTACAATCGAATAAAGGGACGTATTAGTTTAGCATGTGTGAGTCAGTTTGTAAACAGGAAAGACGTCAGTATTTAGTATGTATGACGTGCGTAACATTACACAAGATGACAAATGACTCATAAATGCCTCGGAACAGCTAAGGAAAAGGCCTTGGAACAAGAAATAGCAACAAATCACATTGAATGCAAAGGGAAGTGCGAATAAAACTAAATAGCAAAACGATAATTATGTTATTGTGTTATTTATGTTATAAATATTTCAGAAAATTACAATTTAATAAGGAACGTGTTATTTTAGCGTCTATAAAGGATATAAAAGAAAAGAAGAATTGAATATACAACAAGTCAAGCTTTTTAAGTAGCATTAAAGGAGAAAGGACGAATTTCGTTATTCACCTAAAATTACTAATTTGCCACCCTATTACTAGCGGCTCTGCTTCGTGGTATGAACAGTTCTGTAATAGCTACTCTTCGAAACATGTATCAGAGATTAAATGTAAAGGTTAAGTCACTTTCTGGTAAAAACTCTGATTTAATTGACAGGTCCATTCTCGTACATAAAGGTATCCGACAAGGTGCTATACCCTCACCAAATGCAAAGTTCGTTTTTCGCCTTTAGTAATCAAGCAATAGAAGGTTATATGATCGGAATGGCTATTGGTTCAAAAGTAAAGGTAGTTGTGGGTCCTTATGATAATTTCACTAAAATCTGGCAAGTTTTCTCAGACTCATAACTTCTGATCCTTAATTTGACCTTAATAAGTTCTACATATTTCATATTTAAGGAAACGCAATAATAAGTCCATTGTTTTAAGGCATGCGTCATAGTTGCACTAACATAGTAAACAGTGTAGCCCATAGTGTCCAAAAAGTTAAAAATTAATTTTTTAAACAGGTTTTTAACTGTGAAGGAATCACTCGATGATGCTGATTTAGTATTGTCAACTATTATATTATGCTATAAAGTTTAACAAAAATTAATGATAAAAACAATATTATGAGACAAAGACAAGTTATTTCCTTTCTCTGGATTTTGGAGAATATATATAACAACTCTTATTTCTTAAAGATACATATTTGCCTACATTGCTACATATTGCTACATAACTTAAATCAAGTTTACATCAGCATTTACAATTTTTTGATTAAAAGTATGTGAATATTAAAATATTCACATATAAATCAATATATGAGATACCTTGTAATAGCGCAGTAGATGAGACCACAGCTCCCGATAAAGGGATATAGGTTCAATCCCGGCTGTTGCAAGGAAATCAATCCTCGTAATTATATCTTAAAATTTTTTTTCTTATGTTTGAATCAATTTGTTCTTAATTAGTTCTTCATAATTTTTTTTTTCTTTTATTCAACTGAAATTACTAATTTTTCACCCTATTACTAGCGGCTCCGCTTCGTGGTATGAACAGTTCTGTAATAGATACCCTCCGAAACATTTATCGGAGATTAAATGTAAAGGTTAAGTCACTTTCTGGTAAAAACTCTGATTTAATTGACGGGGCCATTCCCGTACGTAAAGGTATTCGACAAGGTGCTATAACCTCACCACCGCTATTTAATAACAGTGTTATCGATGCCCAGAAGAAAGTTTTTCTTTTTCTTTTTAACTTTTTTCTTTTATGATATAAATGCATTATAAATAGATTAGATAAATAGATAAATAGAAAAAATAAATAGATAAATAGATTAGCTTTTCCCTATTAAACTTTTCAGGATAATCGCCAGTAGGCTAAGAATAACGAATAACCCTGATGAAATGAAAATTCCTGACACACTTGGCGAAGGACCAATCAATTAGCCGTTCTTAACCCCTACTCTTGATGAAATTAAGTCATAGTCGTTACGCATGCACTCATTGGTTGGCTGTGCCATAAGTATTTCTTAGGTATAGTATGAGTTCTGCCTATGAGCAAAATCTGGAATGATCAACTGGAGTTTTCTGTATCCCAATAAGGGATGTTTAGATGATAAAAAAAAGTAAGTTGATACACAAGAGTTTGGATAGCACAACCTATGGCTTCTAAATGCAAGAGCGTCGTTTCTGCTTTATTGAAAACGATTTTGCAGTTCAAGCAGTGTGTTTTCATTTGCTATAACTTCAACAACAGCACAAAAATAAAAAGTTGCTTCAAAATCGATCAAGGTTTACGAAAGAGAGTGTTGCTGCTTGTCCCCTTGCTTTCCCTTCAAAACCTATAAATGGTACGAATGTCGTTTGTATTTTATTGAAAACGATAATTATGCTAAATACTATGGTGTTTATTCATCTAGACATCGACAAAACAATAATAAAAGTAAAAAAAATACTAAGCCAAGGCCTAGCCCAGGGGATGGGGGCTAGAGGGTTTTACCCCTCTAGGCCCCACCAATGTATGTCTGACTTGTAAAAACGTAACAAAAATGGATGAAAACAAATTATATATGCATTTTTTGAGGTTTTTGGTGTAAACACCTCCCCCCCCGGAAAAATCCTTGAGTAAAACATCCCCGAAAATAAAAATCCTGAGTACGGCCCTGCACTAAACTAACCAAGATCATTTCAAATCTATTAATAAAAGTGGAACGATTGTTTCACATGTAATGATATTCCTTACTGGAAGTCAAATCCATTTACAATACGCTAATATTATACAAGAAAAAAGTTCAAAGCATATTTTATTTTCAGTAAATTTAAATTTACCCTATGGCCATTAGAAGGCTTAGGGGGCGCTTACCCTACTCCTATATGTGGTAATATCTGTTTCTTGTCAGGTTTTAGTTTTAAATGGTTCCAGTGTAGATGTCTTTTATAATTTTGATTCAACACCTTTGCACTATGCAGAGGGAAAATAACATACAGGGGCGGATACAAAGGGGGGGGGAGGCACTCCGTGGAATTTATTTTCTGGAAAAACCCATTTATCCAAATGGATAGCTTCTCGCTCAGAAAATTCCATGAGAAACTCTTAGAAAATCTCCCCGCACGCAAAAAAAACAAAGAATTTCACCCCTATGGGCGGGGGGTGAAATTTGTTCAGTAATACAGGGGGGAGGGGGCATGCCGCCCCACGAGTAATGTTTATTTGTCCTTTTAATTATCCTGGACAAAAGAGTTATCTCAAAAGTCTTATCAGATGACTGTGGGAAAAAGGAGACGTGGGAAGGGGCTAGTTGCACTCCAATCTCTTAGGTAACTGAAAAAGAGCACTTGAACTTTAATTTCTGTTCGAATGAGCCCCTCTCGATCTTCTAGAATTACTGGTTCGATACAGAAACCCTTTGGGAAAACGAAAAAATAAAAACAGTATCTCTTGAAAGGCGTTGATGTCAAACTTGAATTTAAAGGTAATTGTTTTCACTTTTTTTCGACGGTCTTATAGCATGAGTGATTCCTGTTCTTGGAAGACATCGCATATCCTTCCTGAAGAGGGTTTATGTGACGCTAAAAATATTTTAGCACTAAGGGGTAAGCTAGTATTCCACAGAGCCCGTATTGGAGGCCTATTATATACATATCTCAGAATTAAAGAGCTATGGAATGCCCCTTCCCCTGCTTAGAAAGAAAAGAAGAAAGTGTGGCTGAAAATGTATTACAAGTAAAAAGAGCAACATCCCTACCAACAAAAGGTTAGCCAACAGCTACCTGAAAATTAGTAACAGCTCAAAACCAAAGCAGTAGTAACAACTCAAACTGTAGCGGCCGCTTCAAACAATAGTAACAACAAGTCTAACAGCAACAACTCAATCAACGACATTAATAGCACAGTCAGTGGCCCATCCAACAATTGTGATAAATCATCATATGACAGCAGCAACAGCAAAAGTAACAGCAATTCTAAATAGAACTGCAAAAACTCAAACAATAATACCGATAAAGACTCTATCAAGAAGAACCCAACCAACAATACTAAAAATCTTAGCCAACGGCCCACCCAAAAATAGTATTAACCAAAAAAAAAAAAAAAAATAGAAACAGCAGCTATTACAGTAACAATTCAAATAACATCTCCAACGATAATTTCTCAGAAAGTGACACCAGTACCTTAAGCAGAAACTAAAACAGCAGCACAAAGAACTCTACTAACAATATAAATAACCCCGCTAACGGCTCACGCAACAGACACAGCAGACCGACATTTAACCGCAGCACCGACTTAAACGACAATAGCAACAGTTGAATAACAAATAGTAACAACTCAGCTATCAGCACTAGCAACTCAACCAACAATGCTAACGTAAGACTCGACTGACAATGGCTTAACAAACCAACAGCAGCAAACCAAACTAAAACAGCAGCACAAAAAACTCTACTAACAATATAAGTAACCCCGCTAACGGCTCACGCAACAGACACAGCAGACCGACATTTAACAGCAGCACCGACTTCAGCGACAATAGCAACAGTTGAATAACAAATAGTAACAACTCAGCTATCAGCACTAGCAACTCAACCAACAATGCTAACGTAAGACTCGACTGACAGTGGCTTAACAAACCAACAGCAGCAAACCAAACTAAAACAGCAGCACAAGGAACTCTACTAACAATATAAGTAACCCCACTAACGGCTCACGCAACAGACACAGCAGACCGACATTTAACCGCAGCACCGACTTAAACGACAATAGCAACAGTTGAATAACAAATAGTAACAACTCAGCTATCAGCACTAGCAAGTCAACCAACAATGCTAACGTAAGACTCGACTGACAGTGGCTTTACAAACCATAACAAATTTCCGATCAACACCATAGTGTAAAAAGTTCTTGATAGCAGTTTGAACTTAGGTTGCCTTTTACTAAAAAAAATGTTATGAATAAAACAGTGTTTACTTTGAAAAAGCTCCAATTTTCAAAGTTTAGAAACAACTGTAAGAAGAATACACTAGATGGTTAATAGTCCTCTATCTACTGCTTCTTTTCTTCTCAGTCTACTGCTGCCTCAGTCTTATTCTACTGCTTCTTAGTCTACTGCTTCTCACCAAATATAAACTTAAATTTAAATTAAAATTTTTATCATTCACTCAATTCAAAATTACCCTTCTTAGCCTTTCTCTATTCAACTTTTCAGGATGATTGCTAGTAGGCTAAGAATAATCCTCACCTAGGCCTATTGAAAATAAAATGTTGCAAAATGGAGAGTTGAAAAAAGAGCAGATATTGGAATTTCCTTATGTTGATTTTTGACTGCTTATTGACTGCCTATGATATAAAAGACCCGGAATACCATCAGTGATCCAATAAGAGTGAAAGGCTGTCGGTGGAACTTCACAACAACAATTTATCCCAAGTCCTTTTCGTGTCCAGACACACTTATACAATATATTTTATTCTGACTCAAAATCTAAAAGTTATAAAGGACAAACAATTGAATAAATCAAAATTTCTGATACACATGGCAAAGGAACAATTAATTATACGTTTTTGACGCCCGTTCTTGCTGAAATTAGGTTCTAAGTCGTTACATCTGCACTCATTGGTTGGCTAAGCATTTCCTTTGCACAGTATGAATTCTGCCAATGACAGCAATCTACAAAGAAAAAAAGTAAAGTGTTTTTGTATTCCAATAAGAGATGCTAAGATGACGCAAAAAGTGAGCTGATAAACAGGAGTTGGGATAACAAACTCTAAGGCTTCGAAATGCCAGAACACTGTTTGTGCTTCATTGAAAACGATTTGTAATTCAAGCAGTGTCTTTTTCTTTGTTATAGCATCAACAATAGCACAATAAAAAGAGAACGATATCTCAATAGTAATCAAGGTATACAAAAGAGAGTGGTGGTACTTGTCGGGTTTGCCTCCTCCTCAAAATATCTAAGTGGCACGATTGTCATTTGTATTTTATTAAAAACGATAAGCATGTTGAACGTTGTGGTATTTATTCATCTAAACACAAAGAGGAACCATAATATAAGAAAAAAAGCAAACCAAGCTTATTTCAAAATTATTAATGAAAGTTGACCGATTATTTAACGTGTAATAATATCAATTCCTGGAAGTCTAATCTATTTATGATGCATTAATATCATAAAAGAAAAAAGTTAAAAATAAAAAGAAAAACTTTCTTCTGGGCATCGATAACACTGTTATTAAATAGCGGTGGTGAGATTATAGCACCTTGTCGAATACCTTTACGTACGGGAATGGCCCCGTCAATTAAATCAGAGTTTTTACCAGAAAGTGACTTAACCTTTACATTTTATCTCCGATACATGTTTCGGAGGTTAACTATTACAGAACTGTTCATACCACGAAGCGGAGCCGCTAGTAATAGGGTAGAAAATTAGTAATTTCAGTTGAATAAAAGAAAAAATATTATTTCGAGAATTAATAAATTTAGAAATTGAATCCTTGCAACAGGCGGGATTCAACCTAGATCCCTTTGTCGGGAGCTCTGGTCTCATCCACTGCGCTATTACGAGGTATCTCATATATTGATTTATATGTGAATATGTTAATATTCACATACTTTTAATCAAAAAATTGTAAAGGCTGATGTAAACTTGATTTAAGTTATGTAGCAATATGTAACAATGTAAGCAAATATGTAGCTTTAAGAAATAGGAGTTGTTATATATATTCTCCAAAATCCAGAGAAAGGAAATAACTTGTCATTGTCTCATAATATTGTTTTTATCATTAATTTTTGTTAAACTTTATAGCATAATATAATAGTTGACAATACTAAATCAGCATCATCGAGTGATTCCTTAACAGTTAAAAACCTATTTAAAAAATTATTTTTTAACTTTTTGGACACACTGGGCTTCACTCTTTACTATGTTAGTGCAACTATGACGCATGCCTCAAAACAATGGACTTATTATTGCGTTTCCCTAAATATGAAATATTTAGAACTCATTAAGGTCAAATTAAGGATCAGAAGTTATGAGTCTGAGAAAACTTGCCAAATTTTAGTGATATTATCATAAGGACCCACAACTACCTTTACTTTTGAACCAATAGCCATTCCGATCATATAACCTGCTATTGCTTGAATACTAAAGGCGAAAAACGAACTTTGCATTTTTGTCCCTCTGCGGTAACGCCCCGCTCTTTACACTAAAGTTCGATTTTTTGTCACAATTCTACTTTTTAAAATAATAAAAATACTTTAGCGTAAAGAGTGAGGTGTTGAAGAGGGTACAACCCCTTTCATATAAGGAATAATTTTTGTCCGTTTTAAGTTTTAATGTGGCTCCTTACTTGCACTTAAAATACATGCTTAATACGTAAAATACGTTTTTGAATTAAGACATGTTTTGATTTTGGCTTACCGCACATCTATATATATCTATATATATAAAAATAAGTTGTCTGTCTGTCTGTGGATGGATCAGGTGACGTCACCTGAAAAAACTGGATCAGGTGACGTCAAAACTGAAAAAACTAAAAAAGGCAAAAACTACAAAAAAAACTAAAAACTAATAAAAAAAATAAAAAAGCTAAAAAACTAAAAAAACTAAAAAAAGGCAAAAACTACAAAAAAAAACTAAAAACTAATAAAAAAGCTAAAAAACTAAAAAAACTAAAAAAAGGCAAAAACTACAAAAAAAAACTAAAAACTAATAAAAAAAATAAAAAAGCTAAAAAACTAAAAAAACTAAAAAAAGGTAAAAAACTAAAAAAACTAAAAACTAAAAAAAACTAAAAAAAAGGAAAAAACTGAAAAATAAGCTAAAATAAAGGTAAAAACCAATAAAAAACTAAAAAAAAAACTGAAAAAACTAAAAAAAGGCAAAAACTACAAAAAAACTAAAAACTAATAAAAAAGTAAAAAAGCTAAAAAACTAAAAAACTAAAAAAAAACTAAAAAAAGGTAAAAAACTAAAAAAAAATAAAAAATAAAAAAAAACTAAAAAATGGAAAAAACTGAAAAATAAGCTAAAATAAAGGTAAAAACCAATAAAAAACTAAAAAGAAAAAAAGGAAAAAACTAAAAAAAATTTTCATCTAAAAAACTAAAAAAAACAAAAAAAGGTAAAAACTAAAAGAACTAAAAAAGAAAAAAATAAATGACGACACTCAAAGAGAAAGCGACCAGGACAAAAGGAATGTTCGATTAGCAATCAACAAAGCACCGGGACACAGGGAGTATAAATGACGACCAGGACATAAGTAAAAAAAAAACTAACAAAACTAAAAAGAAAGTAAAAACTACAAAAAAACTAAAAAGAAAAAAACTAAAAAAAGGCAAAACTACAAAAAAAACTAAAAACTAATAAAAAAGCTAAAAAACTAAAAAAACTAAAAAAAGGCAAAAACTACAAAAAAAACTAAAAACTAATAAAAAAAATAAAAAAGCTAAAAAACTAAAAAAACTAAAAAAACTAAAAAAAGGTAAAAAACAAAAAAAACTAAAAACTAAAAAAAACTAAAAAAAAGGAAAAAACTGAAAAATAAGCTAAAATAAAGGTAAAAACCAATAAAAAACTAAAAAAAACTGAAAAAACTAAAAAAAGGCAAAAACTACAAAAAAAACTAAAAACTAATAAAAAAAGTAAAAAAGCTAAAAAACTAAAAAAAATAAAAAAAATAAAAAAAGGTAAAAAACTAAAAAAGGTAAAAACTAAAAGAACTAAAAAAGAAAAAAATAAATGACGAGACAAAAGGAATGTTCGATTAGCAATCAACAAAGCACCGGGACACAGGGAGTATAAATGACGACCAGGACATAAGTAAAAAAAAAAAAACTAACAAAACTACAAAGAAGGTAAAAACTACAAAAAAACTAAAAAGAAAAAAAAGCTAAAAACTAATAAAAAAAACTAAAAAATCTAAAAATCTAAATAAACTAAAAAAGAAAAAAAAGGAAAAAAATAAAGGAGAAAAACAAAACTAAAAAACGAATGTATATACAGACCGGGACACCGGGATACAAATGACGACCGGGACACAGGGAATATAAATGACGACCGGGACACAGGGACACAACTACAACGGGGACACCGGGGGAAACAGGGGGATGTAAATGACGACCGGGACACCGGGACAGGGAATGGTCGATTAGCAATCACCATCAACAAAGCTCAAGGGCAATCATTAGAATCATGAGGTATAGATCTGAATACAGATTGTTTTCCCATGGACCATTATATGTTGCATGTTCAAGAGTCGGTAAACCTGACAATCTATTTATATGCAAAGACAATGGGACAGCAAAGAATGTTGTATATTCGCAAGTTTTACGTAGTTAAAACCATATATATATATATATATATATATATATATATATATATATATATATATATATATATATATATATATATATATATATATATATATATATATATATATATATATATATATATATATATATATATATATATATATATATATATATATATATATATATATATATCTATATTCACAGGTGGGACCTAGGGACACAACTACAATGGCGCGTAACTATTATGGCGCGTAACGACTTACGCGCGCGGGGGGGCTTGGGGGGGGGGCGCGAAGCGCCCCCACCAACTAGGTGTTGGGGTGGCGCGAAGCGCCACCCCAACAGCTAGTCTATATATATAAAAATAAGTTGTCTGTCTGTCTGTGGATGGATCAGGTGACGTCACCTGAAAAAACTGGATCAGGTGACGTCAAAACTGAAAAAACTAAAAAAAGGCAAAAACTACAAAAAAAACTAAAAACTAATAAAAAAAATAAAAAAGCTAAAAAACTAAAAAAACTAAAAAAAGGCAAAAACTACAAAAAAAAAACTAAAAACTAATAAAAAAGCTAAAAAACTAAAAAAACTAAAAAAAGGCAAAAACTACAAAAAAAACTAAAAACTAATAAAAAAAATAAAAAAGCTAAAAAACTAAAAAACCTAAAAAAACTAAAAAAAGGTAAAAAACTAAAAAAACTAAAAACTAAAAAAAACTAAAAAAAAGGAAAAAACTGAAAAATAAGCTAAAATAAAGGTAAAAACCAATAAAAAACTAAAAAAAAAACTGAAAAAACTAAAAAAAGGCAAAAACTACAAAAAAAACTAAAAACTAATAAAAAAAAGTAAAAAAGCTAAAAAACTAAAAAAACTAAAAAAACTAAAAAAAGGTAAAAAACTAAAAAAAATAAAAAATAAAAAAAAACTAAAAAAAAGGAAAAAACTGAAAAATAAGCTAAAATAAAGGTAAAAACCAATAAAAAACTAAAAAGAAAAAAAGGAAAAAACTAAAAAAAATTTTCATCTAAAAATACCACCACTCTCTTTTGTATACCTTGATTACTATTGAGATATCGTTCTCTTTTTATTGTGCTATTGTTGATGCTATAACAAAGAAAAAGACACTGCTTGAATTACAAATCGTTTTCAATGAAGCACAAACAGTGCTCTGGCATTTCGAAGCCTTAGGGTTTGTTATCCCAACTCCTGTTTATCAGCTCACTTTTTGCGTCATCTTAGCATCTCTTATTGGAATACAAAAACACTTTACTTTTTTTCTTTGTAGATTGCTGTCATTGGCAGAATTCATACTGTGCAAAGGAAATGCTTAGCCAACCAATGAGATCCCTTTGTCGGGAGCTGTGGTCTCATCCACTGCGCTATTACGAGGTATCTCATATATTGATTTATATGTGAATATGTTAATATTCACATACTTTTAATCAAAAAATTGTAAAGGCTGATGTAAACTTGATTTAAGTTATGTAGCAATATGTAACAATGTAAGCAAATATGTAGCTTTAAGAAATAGGAGTTGTTATATATATTCTCCAAAATCCAGAGAAAGGAAATAACTTGTCATTGTCTCATAATATTGTTTTTATCATTAATTTTTGTTAAACTTTATAGCATAATATAATAGTTGACAATACTAAATCAGCATCATCGAGTGACTCCTTCACAGTTAAAAACCTGTTTAAAAAATTATTTTTTAACTTTTTGGACACTCTGGGCTTCACTCTTTACTATGTTAGTGCAACTATGACGCATGCCTTAAAACAATGGACTTATTATTGCGTTTCCCTAAATATGAAATATGTAGAACTCATTAAGGTCAAATTAAGGATCAGAAGTTATGAGTCTGAGAAAACTTGCCAAATTTTAGTGAAATTATCATAAGGACCCACAACTACCTTTACTTTTGAACCAATAGCCATTCCGATCATATAACCTGCTATTGCTTGAATACTAAAGGCGAAAAACGAACTTTGCATTTTTGTCCCTTTGCGTCAACGCCCCGCTCTTTACACTAAAGTTCGATTTTTTGTCACAATTCTACTTTTTAAAATAATAAAAATACTTTAGCGTAAAGAGTGAGGTGTTGAGGAGGGTACAACCCCTTTCATATACGGAATAATTTTTGTCCGTTTTAAGTTTTAATGTGGCTCCTTACTTGCACTTAAAATACATGCTTAATACGTAAAATACGTTTTTGAATTAAGACATGTTTTGATTTTGGCTTACCGCACATCTCTATCTATCTATATATATAAAAATAAGTTGTCTGTCTGTCTGTGGATCAGGTGACGTCATGTTTCTGTGTCGGCTGACGTCATGAAATTAGTTGTCGTCAGTTTTACTTTGACGGTGACGTCATTCAAGATATTTAAGACATTTGTTCATGGAAAAATGTTTAATTGTAAAATGACTGAAGAACCTACAATGGCAACAGCCGAGGAAGCTGCTCAAAGAGTTTATGCCAAAAAACTTGCTGCTGATAAAGAAAGTAAGAAAAGAAAGCGTTCCGAGGAATCACAAGAACAGCAAGAAAACAGGCTTGCAGCTGATAGAGAAAGTAAGAAAAGAAAGCGTGCCGGGGAATCACAAGAACAGCAAGAAAACAGGCTTGCGGCTAAAGAACGCAAAACCGCGCAGTTAGATGAAAATCCACCTGGACAGCGAGAGTCAAAACATATCAAAACTGAAAATGATAGCGATGATGATTGGCTTGGGGATTTTGACTTGGATAAGGTCATCAATGTCTACCAGATTTAAGTTAAAAAAAACAAAGGTTCGTCGATATGTACTTCATAGTGACGCTGAAAAATAAAGAAGAAAAAGAAAACTGAAAAGGAAAAAAGGTAAAAAACTAAAAAAAAAACTAAAAAGAAAAAACACTCAAAGAGAAATTACAAACCGGGACACAAATGACGACCGAGACAGAGGGAATATAAGTGACGAACGGGAACCTCGAAAAGAAATTACAAACTGGGACACCCGGACACAAATCACGACCGGGACACAGGGAATATAAATGACGACCGGGACAGAGGGACACAACTACAACGGGGATGCCAGGGGCACAGGCGGGATATATAAAAGACGACCGGGACACAGAGATTGTTCGAATAGAAATTACAGACCGGGACACCGGGACACAAATGACGACCGGGACACCGGGACACAGGGAATATAAATGACGACCGGGACACTCAAAGAGAAATTACAAACTGGGACACTGGGACACAAATGACGACCGGGACACAGGGAATGTAAATGACGACCGGGACACAGGGACACATCATTAGAATAATGAGGTATAGATCTGAATACGGATTGTTTTTCCCATGGACAATTATATGTTGCATGTTCAAGAGTCAGTAAACCTGACAATCTATTTATATGCACAGACAATGGGACAGCGAAGAATGTTGTATATTAGCATGTTTTACGTAGTTAAAAACATATATTTATATCTATCTCTATTCACAGGTGGGACACAGGGACACAACTACAATGGCGCGTAACTAATATGG
>NC_088865.1:40259355-40291751 GCF_032884065.1 Artemia franciscana
TTACTATTTAGCCGGGTCGCTCCTTACTACTGTTCGTTACCACGAACTGTTTGATTCAGCTCAGAATAAGTCGAGGGTTTTTTCCTGTATATGATATATGACAAAATTTTATTATTTATAAAAATGGCAAATATAACATCTAAAACATCAATATAACGTGTATATGACACATATAACATCCATAGATATGTTGACTGATAAAAAAAATAAATAAAATAAATAAATAAAAAACAACGGAGAACTAGATTAAATAACATTGGATGACAACTAATCACAAGTAAGCAGCTCAAATAATTGACAAAAAGATTCAACACAGTAATGGTAAAGCGAAAAAATTTATCTCCCTTTATCACGGGTATCGGTTTACTTCACAAGAAATATTTGGCACTATTCCAGAGTAAAACGTCAATTTAAAGAACAAGCTCAGTCAATTTAAGTGGAAAATAAATACTAGAATCAAGAGCCACCCCAGAGATACCATCAGTATCCATACTGAACTACATTTTGAACTTAATTGTAACTATACTTTGCGTCATAACAAAGTCAGTATTTATATTGGACTAATCGCTGAAGTTAAGCATTTCAACAGAATCTGCACTACGATTGGATTAAGTTAGAAATTAAACCATAGAAAATCAGCTAATAGAGGAAAAAGTCCAAAATATATAAAGGAAAAAAAATAACAATAGAATTCTCCACCTATTTATAAATTAAATTTACCCTTTAAAAATCAACGAGAAGATGCTTGAATGTTCCAAGTGAATGGCAGCCCCAAGCTTTAAAACTACTAATTTTATATTTTTTTCAATTCTAATTTCTATTTTTTAAATAATATCCAGGAAATGTGAGGTGGGCTTTCATGTCCCTCAACCACGACGGTTTACAGATCAAATTGAATTTTGGAGCTATAATGCTTCCAAAATAATAAATGACCTTGAAACAATTAAATTTTAAAGGAACAAGTTTTTTCAACTGAAAGCAAGGAGCAACACTAAATCTTAAAACGAATTCAAACTATTACGTATTCGAGGTACGTTGCTCTTTCCTCAATGCCTCGCTGTTTACGCTAAGGTTTGCTTTTTGTTCCAATTATATAAAAATAACTCCTGAAACATAAGTGCCTTTTAATTTTAAAAATAAGCTTTTAAAAGTTCTAAAAATATTTAGTGTAAGGAGTGAGAGGTATTTAGGGGGAAGGGGCAATGAACTGTTTGATTGGATAGTTTTTGCTTTTTTTAAGAGGGTCTTATGTGATGCTAAAAATATTTCAGTAAGAAATGGTAAACTGGTATACCTCAGAGCCCCGTATTGGATACCTACTCTGCATATTTCTCAAAATTAAGGAGCAATGTAATGCCTCCTCCCCTCCTTTGTTAAAAGAAGAGAAGAAATATGCAATTTATTGCAAGTACAAAAAGGCAGCAGCCTTGCCAGCAAGATATCGGCCAACAGCTCCATCAACATTAGTAACAGCTTAAAAAATAAAAGCAGCAATAACAATTCAAACAGTAGCAGCACTTCAAACAATAGCAACAACAAGTTTAACGGCAACAACTCAACCAACGACATTAATAACGCAGTCAATGACCCATCCAACAATTGTGATAAATCAATACATGACAGCAGCAACAGCAATAGCAACTTGAAAGTAACATCAATTCCAAAAAGAGCAGCAACAACTCAAACAATAACAATGATGATGAATCTACAAATTAGAACCCAGCCAACAACACTAATAGTCTTAGCCAACAGCCCACCCTAAAATAGTACAATAAAAACACCTAATACAGTAGCAACAACCCAAATAACATCTCCGGTGGCAATATCTCAGACTAGAGCCTCCGTACCTTAAGTAAAAACTAAAACCACAGCCCAAATATCTCTACCATCGATATAAGTAACCCAGCTAATGGCTCACTCAATAACTACAGCAGACCGGTAAAAGCAGCATCAAATCAAAAGACAACAGCAACAGCTGAATAAAGAAGAGTAAACAACTCAGCTATCAGCACAAGCAACTCAACCAACAACACTAAGATAAGAATCATGGCTTAATTAAGTCTAACTTAAGTCTAACTCAAGACTTTATGGCTTAACAGACAGCTCCAAATTTCCAATCCAATTTCCAATCCAATTTCCAAAATTCAGTAAACAAAATCCCCTGTAGTGGTTTGATCTTAGTTTGCCTTTTAGTCTAAAGCTGCTGTGAATAAAATAGTATTTACTTTGAAAAAACTTCAGTTTACAAATGTTAGTAGCAACTGTAACAAGAATATACTAAATGGTTAATGGGCCTTCAATCTACTGCTTCTCTTTTTCTCAGTCTTTTGTTTCAGTCTTCCTTTTACTGCTTCTCAGTCTACTGCTTTTCTTCAAGTATTTATTCAAAGTCAAACTAAAATTTTTATCATCTATTAAATTTGACATTTCCCCTTTTAGCTTTTCCCTATTAAACTTTTCAGGATAATCGCCAGTAGGCTTAGAATAACGAATAACCCTGATGAAATGAAAATTCCTGACACACTTGGCGAAGGACCAATCAATTAACCGTTCTTAACCCCTACTCTTGATGAAATTAAGTCATAGTCGTTACGCATGCACTCATTGGTTGGCTTTGCCATAAGTATTTCTTAGGTATAGTATGAGTTCTGCCTATGACCAAAATCTGGAATGATCAACTGGAGTTTTCTGTATCCCAATAAGGGATGTTTAGATGATAAAAAAAAGTAAGTTGATACACAGGAGTTTGGGTAGCACAACCTATGGCTTTTAAATACAAGAGCGTCGTTTCTGCTTTATTGAAAACGATTTTGCAGTTCAAGCAGAGTGTTTTCATTTGCTATAACTTCAACAACAGCACAACAATAAAAAGTTGCTTCAAAATCGATCAAGGTTTACGAAAGAGAGTGTTGCTGCTTGTCCCCTTGCTTTCCCTTCAAAACCTATAAATGGTACGAATGTCGTTTGTATTTTATTGAAAACGATAATTATGCTAAATACTATGGTGTTTATTCATCTAGAAATCGAAAAAACAATAATAAAAGTAAAAAAAAAACTAAGCCAAGGCCTAGCCCAGGGGATGGAGGCTAGAGGGTTTTACCCCTCTAGGCCCCACCAATGTATATCTGACTTGTAAAAACGTAACAAAAATGGATGAAAACAAATTATGTATGCATTTTTTGAGGTTTTTGGTGTAAACACCTCCCCCCCCCCGAAAAAATCCTTGAGTAAAACACCCCCGAAAATAAAAATCCTGAGTACGGCCCTGCACTAAACTAACCAAGATCATTTCACATCTATTAATAAAAGTGGAACGATTGTTTCACATGTAATGATATTCCTTACTGGAAGTCAAATCCATTTACAATACGCTAATATTATACAAGAAAAAAGTTCAAAGCATATTTTATTTTCAGTAAATTTAAATTTACCCTATGGCCATTAGAAGGCTTAGGGGGCGCTTACCCTACTCCTATATGTGGTAATATCTGTTTCTTGTCAGGTTTTAGTTTTAAATGGTTCCAGTGTAGATGTCTTTTATAATTTTTATTCAACACCTTTGCACTATGCAGAGGGAAAATAACATACAGGGGCGGATACAAAGGGGGGGGGGGCACTCCGTGGAATTTATTTTCTGGAAAAACCCATTTATCCAAATGGATAGCTTCTCGCTCAGAAAATTCCATCAGAAACTCTTAGAAAATCTCCCCGCACGCAAAAAAACAAAGAATTTCACCCCTACGGCCGGGGGGTGAAATTTGTTCAGTAATACAGGGGAGGGGGCATGCCGTCCCACGAGTAATGTTTATTTGTCCTTTTAATTATCCTGGACAAAAGAGTTATCTCAAAAGTTTTATCAGATGACTGTGGGAAATAGAGGACGTGGGAAGGGGCTAGTTGCACTCCAATCTCTTAGGTAACTGAAAAAGAGCACTTGAACTTTAATTTCTGTTCGAATGAGCCCCTCTCGATCTTCTAGAATTACTGGTTCGATACAGTAACCCTTTGGGAAAACGAAAAAATTAAAAAAGCATCTCTTGAAAGGCGTTGATGTCAAGCTTGAATTTAAAGGTAATTGTTTTCACTTTTTTCTCGACGGTCTTATAGCATGAGTGATTCCTGTTCTTGGAAGACATCGCATAGCCTTCCTGAAGAGGGTTTGTGTGACGCTAAAAACATTTTAGCACTAAGGGGTAAGCTAGTATTCCACAGAGCCCGTATTGGAGGCCTATTATATACATATCTCGGAATTAAAGAGCTATGGAATGCCCCTTCCCCTGCTTAGAAAAAAAGAAGAAAGTGTGGCTAAAATGTATTACAAGTAAAAAGAGCAACATCCCTACCAACAAAAGGTTAGCCAACAGCTAGCTGAATATTAGTAACAGCTCAAAACCAAAGCAGTAGTAACAACTCAAACTGTAGCGGCCGCTTCAAACAATAGTAACAACAAGTCTAACAGCAACAACTCAATCAACGACATTAATAGCACAGTCAGTGGCCCATCCAACAATTGTGATAAATCATCATATGACAGCAGCAACAGCAAAAGTAACAGCAATTCTAAAAAGAGCTGCAAAAACTCAAACAATAATACCGATAAAGACTCTACCAAGAAGAACCCAACCAACAATACTAAAAATCTTAGCCAACGGCCCACCCAAAAATAGTATTAACCAAAAAAAAAAACAGAAACAGCAGCTATTACAGCAACAATTCAAATAACATCTCCAACGATAATTTCTCAGAAAGTGACACCAGTACCTTAAGCAGAAACTAAAACAGCAGCACAAAGAACTCAACTAACAATATAAGTAACCCCACTAACGGCTCACGCAACAGACACAGCAGACCGACATTTAACCGCAGCACCGACTTAAACGACAATAGCAACAGTTGAATAACAAATAGTAACAACTCAGCTATCAGCACTAGCAACTCAACCAACAATGCTAACGTAAGACTCGACTGACAGTGGCTTAACAAACCAACAGCAGCAAACCAAACTAAAACAGCAGCACAAGGAACTCTACTAACAATATAAGTAACCCTGCTAACGGCTCACGCAACAGACACAGCAGACCGACATTTAACCGCAGCACCGACTTAAACGACAATAGCAACAGTTGAATAACAAATAGTAACAACTCAGCTATCAGCACTAGCAACTCAACCAACAATGCTAACGTAAGACTCGACTGACAGTGGCTTTACAAACCACAACAAATTTCCGATCAACACCATAGTGTAAAAAGTTTTTGATAGCAGTTTGAACTTAGGTTGCCATTTACTAAAAAAAATGTTATGAATAAAACAGTGTTTACTTTGAAAAAGCTCCAATTTTCAAAGTTTAGCAACAACTGTAAGAAGAATTCACTAGATGGTTAATAGTCCTCTATCTACTGCTTCTTTTCTTCTCAGTCTACTGCTGCCTCAGTCCTATTCTACTACTTCTCAGTCTACTACTTCTGACCAAATATAAACTTAAATTTAAATTAAAATTTTTATCATTCACTCAATTCAAAATTACCTTCTTAGCCTTTCTCTATTCAACTTTTCAGGATGATTGCTAGTAGGCTAAGAATAATCCTCACCTAGGCCTATGGAAAATAAAATGTTGCAAAATGGAGAGTTGAAAAAAGAGCAGATATTGGAATTTCCTTATGTTGATTTTTGACTGCTTATTGACTGCCTATGATATAAAAGACCCGGAATACCATCAGTGATCCAAAAAGAGTGAAAGGCTGTCGGTGGAACTTCACAACAACAATTTATCCCAAGTCCTGTTCATGTCCACCCACACTTATACAATATATTTTATTCTGACTCAAAATCTAAAAGTTATAAAGGCCAAACAATTGAATAAATAAAAATTTCTGCTACACATGGCAAAGGAGCAATTAATTAGCCGTTTTTAACGCCCGTTCTTGCTGAAATTAGGTCAAAGTCGTTACATCTGCACTCATTGGTTGGCTAAGCATTTCCTTTGCACAGTATGAATTCTGCCAATGACAGCAATCTACAAAGAAAAAAAGTAAAGTGTTTTTGTATTCCAATAAGAGATGCTAAGATGACGCAAAAAGTGAGCTGATAAACAGGAGTTGGGATAACAAACCCTAAGGCTTCTAAATGCCAGAGCACTGTTTGTGCTTCATTGAAAACGATTTGTAATTCAAGCAGTGTCTTTTTCTTTGTTATAGCATCAACAATAGCACAATAAAAAGAGAACGATATCTCAATAGTAATCAAGGTATACAAAAAAGAGTTGTGGTACTTGTCGGGCTTGCCTCCTCCTCAAAATATCTAAGTGGCACGATTGTCATTTGTATTTTATTTATCAAAAACGATAAGCATCGTGTAATAATATCAATTCCTGGAAGTCTAATCTATTTATGATGCATTAATATCATAAAAGAAAAAAGTTAAAAAGAAAAAGAAAAACTTTCTTCTGGGCATCGATAACACTGTTATTAAATAGCGGTGGTGAGGTTATAGCACCTTGTCGAATACCTTTACGTACGGGAATGGCCCCGTCAATTAAATCAGAGTTTTTACCAGAAAGTGACTTAACCTTTACATTTTATCTCCGATACATGTTTCGGAGGGTAACTATTACAGAACTGTTCATACCACGAAGCGGAGCCGCTAGTAATAGGGTGGAAAATTAGTAATTTCAGTTGAATAAAAGAAAAAAAATTATGAAGAACTAATTAAGAACAAATTGATTCAAACATAAGAAAAAAATTCTGAAGCTCAATTATAAGGATTGAATCCTTGCAACAGGCGGGATTGAACCTAGATCCCTTTACCGGGAGCAGTGGTCTCATCCACTGCGCTATTACGAGGTATCGGTATATATTGATTTATATGTGAGTATGTTAATATTCACATACTTTTAATCAAAAAATTGTAAAGGCTGATGTAAACTTGATTTAAGTTATGTAGCAATATGTAGCAATGTAAGCAAATATGTAGCTTTAAGAAATAGGAGTTGTTATATATATTCTCCAAAATCCAGAGAAAGGAAATAACTTGTCATTGTCTCATAATATTGTTTTTATCATTAATTTTTGTTAAACTTTATAGCATAATATAATAGTTGACAATACTAAAACAGCATCATCGAGTGATTCCTTCACAGTTAAAAACCTGTTTAAAAAATTATTTTTTAACTTTTTGGACACTATGGGCTTCACTCTTTACTATGTTAGTGCAACTATGACGTATGAATTAAAACAATGGACTTATTATTGCGTTTCCCTAAATAGGAAATATGTAGAACTCATTAAGGTCAAATTAAGGATCAGAAGTTATGAGTCTGAGAAAACTTGCCAAATTTTAGTGAAATTATCATAAGGACCCACAACTACCTTTACTTTTGAACCAATAGCCATTCCGATCATATAACCTGCTATTGCTTGAATACTAAAGGCGAAAAACGAACTTTGCATTTTTGTCCCTTTGCGTCAACGCCCCGCTCTTTACGCTAAAGTTCGATTTTTTGTCACAATTCTACTTTTTAAAATAATAAAAATACTTTAGCGTAAAGAGTGAGGCGTTGAGGAGGGTACAACCCCTTTCATATATGGAATAATTTTTGTCCGTTTTAAGTTTTAATGTGGCTCCTTACTTGCACTTAAAATACATGCTTAATACGTAAAATACGTTTTTGAATTAAGACATGTTTTGATTTTGGCTTACCGCACATCTATATAAATAAAAATAAGTTGTCTGTGTGTTTGTGTGTGTCGAGTGACATCATGTTTGTGTGTCGACTGACGTCAGATTTGTCAACTGACGTCAGATTTGTCAACTGACGTCATTATAAGGATTGAGCTGTATGTGTCATGAAGTTGTTTTTCGACTGACGTCATGTTTGTCAACTGATGGAATTACATACCGGGACACCGGGACACAAATGACGACCGGGACACAAGGAATATAATTGAAGACCAGGAACCTCAAAGAGAAATTAGAGACTGGGAAACCCGGACACAAATCACGACCGGGACACAGGGAATATAAATGACGACCGGGAAACAGGGACACAACTACAACGGGAACGCCGGGGGCACAGGCGGGATACATAAATGACGACCGGGACACAGGGATTGTTCGAATAGAAATTACAGACCGGGAAACCGGGACACAAATGACGACCGGGACAGCTGGACACAGGGAATATAAATGACGACCGGGACACTCAAAGAGAAATTACAAACTAGGACACCAGGACACAAATGACGACCGGGACACAGGGACTATAAATGACGACCGGGACACAGGGAAACATCATTAGAATAATGAGGTATAGATCTGAATACGGATTGTTTTTCCCATGGACAATTATATGTTGCATGTTCAAGAGTCAGTAAACCTGACAATCTATTTATATGCACAGATGATGGGACAGCGAAGAATGTTGTATATTCACATATTTTACGTAGTTAAACACACACACACACATATATATATATATATATATATATATATATATATATATATATATATATATATATATATATATATATATATATATATATATATATATATATATATATATATATATATATATATATATATATATATATATATATATATATATATATATATATATATATATATATATATATATTCACAGGTGGGACACAGGGACACAACTAAAATGGCGCGTAACTAATATGGCGCGTAACGACTTACGCGCGTGGGGGGGCTAGGGGGGCGCGAAGCGCCCCACCAACTAGGTGTTGGGGTGGCGCGAAGCGCCACCCCAACAGCTAGTGAATTAATAAAAAGAAAATTAAATTTCGTCAATACCTCGCTCTTTACAGTAAAGTTTGAATTTATTCCCAAATCTTTAAGAATGACCCGCGAATCACAAAGGCCGTAGAATAAATAGTTGAAATTACTGAAAATACTTTGCGTAAAGAGCAAGGTATTGTAGAGGAGACGAACCCCCTTACATACATACTATTTTATGTTCGTTTTAAGTTTTAATGCTGTTCATTACTTCCAGTTAAAAAAATGTATTTATTTTTTCATTGTTTTTTTAAATAATGCTAGAAAGATCTGATCCCCCTTCATGGAAATTATCTTCCCTCAGGATGAATTCCTACTTTGAAAGGAAACGTAACCCCCTTCCCCGACCCTACCCCACCCCAACGCAAAAAGTCTCCCTGAAAACGTCTGTACACTTCATAATAAACATTACTATCAATCAATCAATAATTTTATGGGCCCGTATAAAATGAAACGAAAGTGCCCAGATGGAGTAAAGGAAAAAAAAGAAGAGAAAAAAAAAGAAAGAATCAAAATATGACAAATAATACTAAATAAACGCACTGTAATATAGGTGGCTACGGTCTAGAGATGAAACAAATTCGGCACGTCGTTGGTCCACAGCTATAAATGGATCAGTATCACCATACAGTTGCGTAACTTCGCGGTTACGAGCCCAAAGAGGGAGACTTAGAAGATACTTTGCATACTTGTAATATAGATCACGGACTGTCCGCAAATCAGTCATGGTAAATAGCTTCCAAAAAGGAGCTAGGGCTAAGACATGAGGGATGGTGTAAGCGTTATAGAGTCTAGCCAAAACATTCTTACTGTAACGTGTTTTAGCATTAACTAGTAGTCCATAAGCTGTTCTAGCCTTCGTGCTGAAATGCCCAAGTAGCCCTGAACACGTACTTTTCAGGTCAGTACCAAGGGGTGGACCCAGATAAGTCAAGGATGACGAAAGTTCGATATCAGAATCACCCAAAGTGACTGTGGTACTATCAGAACCTGGTCGTTTAGAATTGAACTTAAAACATTGACTCTTACTCGGATTGAAATTTAGACCAATATCGTTATACTCCTCACTTAAACTTGCAAAATTCTTCTCTATTAGAGCGATGGTTCTACTCAAATTAAGAATATAGTCAGCATAATTCAAGAGCGATAGGTCCAAGCCACGAAAAATAAAGCTCGTATCAACTTTCTTCTGGGCATTGATAACATTGTTATTAAATAGCGGTGGTGAGGGTATAGCACCTTGTCGGATACCTTTATGTACGGGAATGGACCTGTCAATTAAATCAGAGTTTTTACCAGAAAGTGACTTAACCTTTACATTTAATCTCTGATACATGTTTCGAAGAGTAGCTATTACAGAACTGTTCATACCACGAAGCAGAGCCGCTAGTAATAGGGTGGCAAATTAGTAATTTTAGTTGAATAACGAAATTCGTCCTTTCTCCTTTAATGTTACTTAAAAAGCTTGACTTGTTGTATATTCAATTCTTCTTTTTCCTGTATATGATACATGTACAGTGTACAGTGTTGATACATACACCTGTATATGATACATGATACATGTATATGATATATGATACATTTTTCCTGTATATGATATTTTTCCTGTATATGATATATGACACAATATATCATTATTTAGAAAAATGGCAAATATAAAATCTAAAACATCAATATAACGTCTATATGACACATATAACATCCATAGATATGTTGATTGATAAAAAAATGAATAAAAAAAATAAATAAAAGACAATGGGAGAACTAGATTGTCGTTTCTGCTTTATTGAAAACGATTTGTAATTCAAGCTGTGTGTTTTCATTTATTTTAACATCAACAACAGCACAACAAAAATATAAAGTTATTTCAAAATTAATCAAGGTTTATGGAAAAGAGTGGTGCTGCTTGTCCTTCAAAATCTATAAATAGCACGAGTGTCATTTGTAATTTATAGAAAACGATAATTATGCTGAATACAATGGTATTTATTCATCTAATCATCTAAGAGGATTTAACCAACCTCCCCCGCAAATTTTTGTCTGACTCGTAAAAAACGTAAGAAAATGGATAAAACGTTTTTTGAGGTTTGTTGTGTAAACACCTCCCCACTCCCAAAAAATCCTTGAGTAAAACACCCCCAAAAATAAAAATCCTGAGCACGGCCCTGAGCTAAACTGACCAAGCTTATTTTAAAATTATTAATGTAGGTTGACCGATTATTTAACGTGTAATGCAATTCCTTACTGGAAGTCTATTGCATTTATGATGCATGAATATTATAAAAGAAAAAAGTTTAAACACATTTTGTTTTCAGTTAAGTTCAAATGACCTTCTGGTCATTTGGTCATTTGAAAAAAAAACAAAAAAACCCCAACTTGAAGGATTATAGCAACAGGAGTAGATGCAATGGGAAGAAGAGACTACGATCCCCAAAATTTTCTGGCACCCTCATTTGTTTGTTTCTCTCTGTTTTGTTCATTGTTTTTAACGGACTTGTCAATTTGGTCAGTTATTGACACCCTTATCACACGTCCTTAGGATTTGGCTCTAGATTCGCTTTTTGTATCAAGGATACTTTTTATTCAATCTAAAATCTAACAGGAATTGCTGAATTAGTTTTAGCCTTACCCCTTTCTTCCCTCGAGCATCTCTTCTACCATCGCTTTTCCAACATGTAATAGACGGCTGTCAATTTCGCCTGAATTTTCCTTTTTTTTGCTCTAAAGAATCCATTTTATTTATTATCTTTTTACAAACAAAGCATATACAAAGCCTTATATACTGCAAATGCCTTGGGGTGTTTGCTATGTATACTGCAAATACAATACTGTATTTATACTGCAAATACAATACATATATACTGCAAATGCAACATACAATGTCCATGGGAAAAACAATCTGTATTAAGATCTATACCGTATTTTTCTAATAATTGCCCTTGAGCTTTGTCGATGGTGATTGCAAATGTTAATCGAATTGGGAATTGCAACCTTTTAAATTGAAAAGGCAAATCCGTTGGAATCATAAAAATGCGAGGAATAAGAGCAACCTCACCCACAAAAGGCCCTGTCAAGATTGTTGCCTCTATTACGTTTTCCATTGTTGTTTTTTACGGCAAGTTGCGTGCCATTCCAAAGATTTGGTGGGTTAATATTTCGTAACAGTATTATTGGTATGCCTTTTTTAGTTGTAGCACGTGTGGTGGAAACCCTGGGAGTTCCAGGGAATTTAAAAATTCAGATGGATAATAAGCCGCTTCAGTTGGTTCCAGAACTGTGTCGATTGACTTGTACACTACCTCCTGGTCTCGAATCATGGTCAAAATAATATTGTTGATTTCGAGGACGTCTTTATTCTTGGCTGCCAATATCGCTCGTTCACTGAGCCATTTATGATTTTTATAATTGGTTAGAATGTTCGGAAATACCTTTTCAACCAATTCATTTTTGGACGTCACTAAATTACAGGATTCAGCAGGCAGTAGTATACATCCTGAAATTGAGTCTACTGGGAGCTTCCCGTTTCCCATTTCCAGCAATTGATCTGAAAATAATTCACCAGAGTCATCGTTTTGCAATCGCACACGCATATTTATAGTTAATTTTAATGTCTTTACGTGTGCCCATAAATTAGAATTTTTCAGGCAAACATTCATTTCGTCTGCAAGGGTTGATATAGGTATTATAGGCAATGTTTGCCTAAAATCTCCCGCAAGCAATATTAATGTGCTGCCAAAGGGTTTCGAATTTTTTCGCAAATTTCTTAAGGATTGCTCCAGAGCCTCGAGTGATTTTTTGTGTGCCATTATGCACTCATCCCAAATAATAAATTTGCATTGCTGCAATACTTTACCCATCCCAGATGATTTGGAAATATTGCACGTGTGAGTTTCTGTAGAATGCAAATTCAGAGGCAATTTCAAAGTGGAATGAGCAGTTCCTCCACAAGGCAGCAATTTTGCGGCTTTTCCGGGCGATGCAATTGCCAACGCTATGTCATTTTTTGATCGAATTGATGCCAGAATCAATTTTATCACAAACGTTTTACCTGTACCTCCTGGCGCATCCAAAAAGAAGATTTCTACAACGTTGTTATCTACAAAATGCAGTATCTTATCATAAATGTCTTTTGCTCAGATGTTAACTTATAAATATTATTTTGTAAATGCGACAGTAGATCACTCGTGTTGTAACTTTGTTCACGATCAAATTCTACACATGTCGAAACAACAGCGTTACGATTAGGTGAAGGCATCCCCAAATCCTGAAGAGGTTTGTTTGTCATACAAACGCACAAATCTGCAATAATAACTAAAGTGTAGTTGTAAATTTCTGATGTAAAATCAAAAGTCATATCTGACGTCTCTAACCGTTTTCGATGGAGTATATCCGCGGTCATTTCCGATTAATATTTGTCCCATAACTCTGTAGGAGCTGAAGGAGAGCAAGTTGAGAGTATGATTCCAAACAATGCACGAATTTGACTTGGAGTTGACGTTTCGCACGCGTCATTGATGCATTTATCCCAGTGTTGGTCATTTTCCAATAAATTCAGAGGTTGGCATGCACTATGGCAAGTGTCATGTATAGTACCGTTTACAGTTCTCAAATACTCAAAGGACGTCGGACCGGGTACATTCACAAAAAGCAGGCGGAGAAAGAAGCATTCATTTTGATTTGGGTGAGTGGTGTAGAGTCTTCCTATCGTGGTATCTTTGAAGATGGTAGGTTGGCCGTCGACTGACTTACCCTGTTTTCGACGTTCAAATGATTTCTTTTTAGCATTCCACGTGTAATACGAAGGCACTTCAGTATACAGCTGTTTTTTTTTTGCAAAAGAAGAATTTTAACATAACGAAAAGGAAGCAGTTAACGTTATATTTGGTGGATCCAGGGTTCTTTGTTGCACGTTGAATTCCGAAAAATAAACACGTTGTCCATTATGTAAATATACCGCTACTTGAACAACAGCTGGATTTCGTTCATGTATCGGAAATGAAAGGATTCGCCAAACAGCTTCATTACTGCTTATGTATCTTCCAGCCTGATATTGTACGATTTCATCGATATCACTGATTTCGGACTAAAAGCCAAAAACTACCATGTCGCTGCCTTTGTTGACGTATTTACATATGTATTTGATTGCCATTACAAATGACACTCGTACTATTTATAGATTTTGAAGAGAAAGCAAGGGGACAAGCAGCACCACTCTTTTTCATAAACCTTGATTAATTTTGAAACATCTTTATATTTTTGTTGTGCTGTTGGTGATGTTAAAATAAATGAAAACACACAGCTTGAATTACAAATCGTTTTCAATAAAGCAGAAACGACAATCTAGTTCTCCCATTGTCTTTTATTTATTTTTTTTATTCATTTTTTTATCAATCAACATATCTATGGATGTTATATGTGTCATATAGACGTTATATTGATGTTTTAGATTTTATATTTGCCATTTTTCTAAATAATGATATATTGTGTCATATATCATATACAGGAAAAATCCCTCGGCTTTTTCCGAGCTGAATATAGTAAAGGACGGCCCAAAGAAGAGTTTCTTAAATATGGCATCATTTACACTGTAAATCAGTTGTCGATTTTATCTTTTGTGGATGACCTTTTTATCCTTCTGTCACTTCTTCTTCTTCTTTTTTCTTTAGTTTTGTTGCTTTTTTTCGCTTTTTGTCTACTCTTTCTTTTGTTTTCTTTTTTGTTTCTATTTTTGTCAGTACTTGTTTTTGAATTTCATTTGCTTAATCAATTGAAAGTTTAATTAATCAATTAAAAGTTCTTAATCAGGTAAAGTTCATTTAATTGATTTGCTTAATCAATTAAAAGTTCAACAGACAATAGAGTCTGTGTGGGATCGAATAACTGTGTTTTTATTTATGTATGTATTTTGTCTTTTTGAAAAATAGTACCCTGAGATTTTATGGCTTGAGAAAACAATCCAATCAGATTCAAATAAGTCAAGAGTTTGAGAATATTCATTTAGAGCCTTATTTTTTGAACAAAATCTCGTGAGAGGTGTGATAATTATTTAAATGTAAGAGCATAAATTATTTCATTCCCTCTCAGCAGTGGTCGTAACGTTTTTAGTACCTATGTCGCAGGGCAAAATTACACAACATGACAAACTGTTATGAACAGCTTAAGAAACAGGCATGAAAAAGTAATCAGTAAAAATCAAATTCAATTGCAAACAAAATGTTACATACCAAAAAAGACGGTTAGAAGACAAAGCACAATTACAATGGAATGAAGGGACGAGGTAGTTTAGCGTGCGTGAGCGGTTATAAGCCATAGCATTATTACAATCGAATAAAGGGACGTATTAGTTTAGCATGTGTGAGTCAGTTTGTAAACAGGAAAGACGTCAGTATTTAGTATGTATGACGTGCGTAACATTACACAAGATGACAAATGACTCATAAATGCCTCGGAACAGCTAAGGAAAAGGCCTTGGAACAAGAAATAGCAACAAATCACATTGAATGCAAAGGGAAGTGCGAATAAAACTAAATAGCAAAACGATAATTATGTTATTGCGGAATATAAATATTTCAGAAAATTACAATTTAATAAGGAACGTGTTATTTTAGCGTCTATAAAGGATATAAAAGAAAAGAAGAATTGAATATACAACAAGTCAAGCTTTTTAAGTACTTATCTGGGTCCACCCCTTGGTACTGACCTGAAAAGTACGTGTTCAGGGCTACTTGGGCATTTCAGCACGAAGGCTAGAACAGCTTATGGACTACTAGTTAATGCTAAAACACGTTACAGTAAGAATGTTTTGGCTAGACTCTATAACGCTTACACCATCCCTCATGTCTTAGCCCTAACTCCTTTTTGGAAGAAATTTACCATGACTGATTTGCGGACAGTCCGTGATCTATATTACAAGTATGCAAAGTATCTTCTAAGTCTCCCTCTTTGGGCTCGTAACCGCGAAGTTACGCAACTGTATGGTGATACTGATCCATTTATAGCTGTGGACCAACGACGTGCCGAATTTGTTTCATCTCTAGACCGTAGCCACCTATATTACAGTGCGTTTATTTAGTATTATTTGTCATATTTTGATTCTTTCTTTTTTTTCTCTTCTTTTTTTTCCTTTACTCCATCTGGGCACTTTCGTTTCATTTTATACGGGCCCATAAAATTATTGATTGATTGATAGTAATGTTTATTATGAAGTGTACAGACGTTTTCAGGGAGACTTTTTCGTGTTGGGGTGGGGTAGGGTCGGGGAAGGGGGTTACGTTTCTTTTCAAAGTAGGAATTCATCCTGAGGGAAGATAATTTCCATGAAGGGGGATCAGATCTTTCTAGCATTATTTAAAAAAACGAAAAAATAAATGAAAAAATAAATACATTTTTTTAACTGGAAGTAATGAACAGCATTAAAACTTAAAACGAACATAAAATAGTATGTATGTAAGGGGGTTCGTCTCCTCTACAATACCTTGCTCTTTACGCTAAAGTATTTTCAGTAATTTCAACTATTTATTCTACGGCCTTTGTGATTCGCGGGTCATTCCTAAAGATTTGGGAATAAATTCAAACATTACTGTAAAGAGCGAGGTATTGACGAAATTTAATTTTCTTTTTATTAATTCACTAGCTGTTGGGGTGGCGCGAAGCCACCCCACCACCTCCTAGTTGGTGGGGCGCTTTGCGCCCCCCCCCCCTAGCCCCCCCCCACGCGCGTAAGTCGTTACGCGCCATATTAGTTACGCGCCATTTTAGTTGTGTCCCTGTGTCCCACCTGTGAATAGATATATATATATATATATATATATATATATATATATATATATATATATATATATATATATATATATATATATATATATATATATATATATATATATATATATATATATATATATATATATATATATATATATATATATATATATATATATGTGTTTAACTACGTAAAATATGTGAATATACAACATTCTTCGCTGTCCTATTGTCTGTGCATATAAATAGATTGTCAGGTTTACTGACTCTTGAACATGCAACATATAATTGTCCATGGGAAAAACAATCCGTATTCAGATCTATACCTCATTATTCTAATGATGTTTCCCTGTGTTCCGGTCGTCATTTATAGTCCCTGTGTCCCGGTCGTCATTTGTGTCCTGGTGTCCTAGTTTGTAATTTCTCTTTGAGTGTCCCGGTCGTCATTTATATTCCCTGTGTCCCGCTGTCCCGGTCGTCATTTGTGTCGCGGTGTCCCGGTCTGTAATTTCTATTCGAACAATCCCTGTGTCCCGGTCGTCATTCATGTATCCTGCCTGTGCCCCCGGCGTCCCTGTTGTAGTTGTGTCCCTGTTTCCCGGTCGTCATTTATATTCCCTGTGTCCCGGTCGTGATTTGTGTCCGGGTGTCCCAGTCTCTAATTTCTCTTTGAGGTTCCTGGTCTTCAATTATATTCCTTGTGTCCCGGTCGTCATTTGTGTCCCGGTGTCCCGGTATGTAATTCCATCAGTTGACAAACATGACGTCAGTCGACAAACAACTTCATGACACATACAGCTCAATCCTTATAATGACGTCAGTCGACAAATCTGACGTCAGTCGACACACAAACATGATGTCACTCGACACACACACACACACAGACAACTTATTTTTATTTATATAGATGTGCGGTAAGCCAAAATCAAAACATGTCTTAATTCAAAAACGTATTTTACGTATTAAGCATGTATTTTAAGTGCAAGTAAGGAGCCACATTAAATCTTAAAACGGACAAAAATTATTCCGTATATGAAAGGGGTTGTACCCTCCTCAACGCCTCACTCTTTACGCTAAAGTATTTTTATTATTTTAAAAAGTAGAATTGTGACAAAAAATCGAACTTTAGCGTAAAGAGCGGGGCGTTGACGCAAAGGGACAAAAATGCAAAGTTTGTTTTTCGCCTTTAGTATTCAAGCAATAGCAGGTTATATGATCGGAATGGCTATTGGTTCAAAAGTAAAGGTAGTTGTGGGTCCTTATGATAATTTCACTAAAATTTGGCAAGTTTTCTCAGACTCATAACTTCTGATCCTTAATTTGACCTTAATGAGTTCTACATATTTCATATTTAGGGAAACGCAATAATAAGTCCATTGTTTTAAGGCATGCGTCATAGTTGCACTAACATAGTAAAGAGTGAAGCCCATAGTGTCCAAAAAGTTAAAAAATAATTTTTTAAACAGGTTTTTAACTGTGAAGGAATCACTCGATGATGCTGATTTAGTATTGTCAACTATTATATTATGCTATAAAGTTTAACAAAAATTAATGATAAAAACAATATTATGAGACAATGACAAGTTATTTCCTTTCTCTGGATTTTGGAGAATATATATAACAACTCTTATTTCTTAAAGCTACATATTTGCTTACATTGCTACATATTGCTACATAACTTAAATCAAGTTTAGATCAGCCTTTACAATTTTTTGATTAAAAGTATGTGAATATTAACATATTCACATATAAATCAATATATACGGATACCTCGTAATAGCGCAGTGGATGAGACCACTGCTCCCGGTAAAGGGATCTAGGTTCAATCCCGCCTGTTGCAAGGATTCATCAGAATTGGATTCAGGATATCTTTAGAATTTTTTGCTTATTTTTGAATCAATTTGTTCTTAATTAGTTCTTCATAATTTTTTTTCTTTTATTCAACTGAAATTACTAATTTTCCACCCTATTACTAGCGGCTCCGCTTTATGGTATGAACAGTTCTGTAATAGTTACCCTCCGAAACATGTATCGGAGATAAAATGTAAAGGTTAAGTCACTTTCTGGTAAAAACTCTGATTTAATTGACGGGGCCATTCCCGTACGTAAAGGTATTCGACAAGGTGCTATAACCTCACCACCGCTATTTAATAACAGTGTTATCGATGCCCAGAAGAAAGTTTTTCTTTTTCTTTTTAACTTTTTTCTTTTATGATATTAATGCATCATAAATAGATTAGATAAATAGATAAATAGAAAAAATAAATAGATAAATAGATTAGCTTTTCCCTATTAAACTTTTCAGGATAATCGCCAGTAGGCTAAGAATAACGAATAACCCTGATAAAATGAAAATTCCTGACACACTTGGCGAAGGACCAATCAATTAGCCGTTCTTAACCCCTACTCTTGATGAAATTAAGTCATAGTCGTTACGCATGCACTCATTGGTTGGCTGTGCCATAAGTATTTCTTAGGTATAGTATGAGTTCTGCCTATGAGCAAAATCTGGAATGATCAACTGGAGTTTTCTGTATCCCAATAAGGGATGTTTAGATGATAAAAAAAAGTAAGTTGATACACAAAAGTTTGGATAGCACAACCTATGGCTTCTAAATGCAAGAGCGTCGTTTCTGCTTTATTGAAAACGATTTTGCAGTTCAAGCAGTGTGTTTTCATTTGCTATAACTTCAACAACAGCACAAAAATAAAAAGTTGCTTCAAAATCGATCAAGGTTTACGAAAGAGAGTGTTGCTGCTTGTCCCCTTGCTTTCCCTTCAAAACCTATAAATGGTACGAATGTCGTTTGTATTTTATTGAAAACGATAATTATGCTAAATACTATGGTGTTTATTCATCTAGACATCGACAAAACAATAATAAAAGTAAAAAAAATACTAAGCCAAGGCCTAGCCCAGGGGATGGAGGCTAGAGGGTTTTACCCCTCTAGGCCCCACCAATGTATGTCTGACTTGTAAAAACGTAACAAAAATGGATGAAAACAAATTATGTATGCATTTTTTGAGGTTTTTGGTGTAAACACCTCCCCCCCCCCGGAAAAATCCTTGAGTAAAACATCCCCGAAAATAAAAATCCTGAGTACGGCCCTGCACTAAGCTAACCAAGATCATTTCAAATCTATTAATAAAAGTGGAACGATTGTTTCACATGTAATGATATTCCTTACTGGAAGTCAAATCCATTTACAATACGCTAATATTATACAAGAAAAAAGTTCAAAGCATATTTTATTTTCAGTAAATTTAAATTTACCCTATGGCCATTAGAAGGCTTAGGGGGCGCTTACCCTACTCCTATATGTGGTAATATCTGTTTCTTGTCAGGTTTTAGTTTTAAATGGTTCCAGTGTAGATGTCTTTTATAATTTTGATTCAACACCTTTGCACTATGCAGAGGGAAAATAACATACAGGGGTGGATACAAAGGGGGGGGGGGCACTCCGTGGAATTTATTTTCTGGAAAAACCCATTTATCCAAATGGATAGCTTCTCGCTCAGAAAATTCCATGAGAAACTCTTAGAAAATCTCCCCGCACGCAAAAAAAACAAAGAATTTCACCCCTACGGGCGGGGGGTGAAATTTGTTCAGTAATACAGGGGGGAGGGGGCATGCCGTCCCACGAGTAATGTTTATTTGTCCTTTTAATTATCCTGGACAAAAGAGTTATCTCAAAAGTCTTATCAGATGACTGTGGGAAAAAGGGGACGTGGGAAGGGGCTAGTTGCATTCCAATCTCTTAGGTAACTGAAAAAGAGCACTTGAACTTTAATTTCTGTTTGAATGAGCCCCTCTCGATCTTCTAGAATTACTGGTTCGATACAGAAATCCTTTGGGAAAACGAAAAATTAAAAACAGTATCTCTTGAAAGGCGTTGATGTCAAACTTGAATTTAAAGGTAATTGTTTTCACTTTTTTTCGACGGTCTTATAGCATGAGTGATTCCTGTTCTTGGAAGACATCGCATATCCTTCCTGAAGAGGGTTTATGTGACGCTAAAAATATTTTAGCACTAAGGGGTAAGCTAGTATTCCACAGAGCCCGTATTGGAGGCCTATTATATACATATCTCAGAATTAAAGAGCTATGGAATGCCCCTTCCCCTGCTTCGAAAGAAAAGAAGAAAGTGTGGCTGAAAATGTATTACAAGTAAAAAGAGCAACATCCCTACCAAAAAAAGGTTAGCCAACAGCTACCTGAATATTAGTAACAGCTCAAAACCAAAGCAGTAGTAACAACTCAAACTGTAGCGGCCGCTTCAAACAATAGTAACAACAAGTCTAACAGCAACAACTCAATCAACGACATTAATAGCACAGTCAGTGGCCCATCCAACAATTGTGATAAATCATCATATGACAGCAGCAACAGCAAAAGTAACAGCAATTCTAAAAAGAGCTGCAAAAACTCAAACAATAATACCGATAAAGACTCTATCAAGAAGAACCCAACCAACAATACTAAAAATCTTAGCCAACGGCCCACCCCAAAATAGTATTAACCAAAAAAAAAAAAAAAAATAGAAACAGCAGCTATTACAGTAACAATTCAAATAACATCTCCAACGATAATTTCTCAGAAAGTGACACCAGTACCTTAAGCAGAAACTAAAACAGCAGCACAAAGAACTCTACTAACAATATAAATAACCCCGCTAACGGCTCACGCAACAGACACAGCAGACCGACATTTAACCGCAGCACCGACTTAAACGAAAATAGCAACAGTTGAATAGCAAATAGTAACAACTCAGCTATCAGCACTAGCAACTCAACCAACAATGCTAACGTAAGACTCGACTGACAATGGCTTAACAAACCAACAGCAGCAAACCAAACTAAAACAGCAGCACAAAAAACTCTACTAACAATATAATTAACCCCGCTAACGGCTCACGCAACAGACACAGCAGACCGACATTTAACAGCAGCACCGACTTAAACGACAATAGCAACAGTTGAATAACAAATAGTAACAACTCAGCTATCAGCACTAGCAACTCAACCAACAATGCTAACGTAAGACTCGACTGACAGTGGCTTAACAAACCAACAGCAGCAAACCAAACTAAAACAGCAGCACAAGGAACTCTACTAACAATATAAGTAACCCCGCTAACGGCTCACGCAACAGACACAGCAGACCGACATTTAACCGCAGCACCGACTTAAACGACAATAGCAACAGTTGAATAACAAATAGTAACAACTCAGCTATCAGCACTAGCAAGTCAACCAACAATGCTAACGTAAGACTCGACTGACAGTGGCTTTACAAACCATAACAAATTTCCGATCAACACCATAGTGTAAAAAGTTCTTGATAGCAGTTTGAACTTAGGTTGCCTTTTACTAAAAAAAATGTTATGAATAAAACAGTGTTTACTTTGAAAAAGCTCCAATTTTCAAAGTTTAGAAACAACTGTAAGAAGAATACACTAGATGGTTAATAGTCCTCTATCTACTGCTTCTTTTCTTCTCAGTCTACTGCTGCCTCAGTCTTATTCTACTGCTTCTCAGTCTACTGCTTCTCACCAAATATAAACTTAAATTTAAATTAAAATTTTTATCATTCACTCAATTCAAAATTACCCTTCTTAGCCTTTCTCTATTCAACTTTTCAGGTTGATTGCTAGTAGGCTAAGAATAATCCTCACCTAGGCCTATTGAAAATAAAATGTTGCAAAATGGTGAGTTGAAAAAAGAGCAGATATTGGAATTTTCTTATGTTGATTTTTGACTGCTTATTGACTGCCTATGATATAAAAGACCCGGAATACCATCAGTGATCCAATAAGAGTGAAAGGCTGTCGGTGGAACTTCACAACAACAATTTATCCCAAGTCCTTTTTGTGTCCACCCACACTTATACAATATATTTTATTCTGACTCAAAATCTAAAAGTTATAAAGGACAAACAATTGAATAAATCAAAATTTCTGATACACATGGCAAAGGAGCAATTAATTAGCCGTTTTTGACGCCTGTTCTTGCTGAAATTAGGCTCTAAGTCGTTACATCTGCACTCATTGGTTGGCTAAGCATTTCCTTTGCACAGTATGAATTCTGCCAATGACAGCAATCTACAAAGAAAAAAAGTAAAGTGTTTTTGTATTCCAATAAGAGATGCTAAGATGACGCAAAAAGTGAGCTGATAAACAGGAGTTGGGATAACAAACCCTAAGGCTTCGAAATGCCAGAGCACTGTTTTTGCTTCATTGAAAACGATTTGTAATTCAAGCAGTGTCTTTTTCTTTGTTATAGCATCAACAATAGCACAATAAAAAGAGAACGATATCTCAATAGTAATCAAGGTATACAAAAGAGAGTGGTGGTACTTGTCGGGTTTGCCTCCTCCTCAAAATATCTAAGTGGCACGATTGTCATTTGTATTTTATTAAAAACGATAAGCATGTTGAACGTTGTGGTATTTATTCATCTAAACACAAAGAGGAACCATAATATAAGAAAAAAAGCAAACCAAGCTTATTTCAAAATTATTAATGAAAGTTGACCGATTATTTAACGTGTAATAATATCAATTCCTGGAAGTCTAATCTATTTATGATGCATTAATATCATAAAAGAAAAAAGTTAAAAATAAAAAGAAAAACTTTCTTCTGGGCATCGATAACACTGTTATTAAATAGCGGTGGTGAGATTATAGCACCTTGTCGAATACCTTTACGTACGGGAATGGCCCCGTCAATTAATTCAGAGTTTTTACCAGAAAGTGACTTAACCTTTACATTTTATCTCCGATACATGTTTCGGAGGGTAACTATTACAGAACTGTTCATTCAGAATTGAATCCTTGCAACAGGCGGGATTGAACCTAGATCCCTTTGTCGGGAGCTGTGGTCTCATCCACTGCGCTATTACGAGGTATCTCATATATTGATTTATATGTGAATATGTTAATATTCACATACTTTTAATCAAAAAATTGTAAAGGCTGATGTAAACTTGATTTAAGTTATGTAGCAATATGTAACAATGTAAGCAAATATGTAGCTTTAAGAAATAGGAGTTGTTATATATATTCTCCAAAATCCAGAGAAAGGAAATAACTTGTCATTGTCTCATAATATTGTTTTTATCATTAATTTTTGTTAAACTTTATAGCATAATATAATAGTTGACAATACTAAATCAGCATCATCGAGTGATTCCTTCACAGTTAAAAACCTGTTTAAAAAATAATTTTTTAACTTTTTGGACACTCTGGGCTTCACTCTTTACTATGTTAGTGCAACTATGACGCATGCCTTAAAACAATGGACTTATTATTGCGTTTCCCTAAATATGAAATATTTAGAACTCATTAAGGTCAAATTAAGGATCAGAAGTTATGAGTCTGAGAAAACTTGCCAAATTTTAGTGAAATTATCATAAGGACCCACAACTACCTTTACTTTTGAACCAATAGCCATTCCGATCATATAACCTGCTATTGCTTGAATACTAAAGGCGAAAAACGAACTTTGCATTTTTGTCCCTTTGCGTCAACGCCCCGCTCTTTACACTAAAGTTCGATTTTTTGTCACAATTCTACTTTTTAAAATAATAAAAGTACTTTAGCAAAAGAGTGAGGTGTTGAGGAGGGTACAACCCCTTTCATATAAGGAATAATTTCTGTCCGTTTTAAGTTTTAATGTGGCTCCTTACTTGCACTTAAAATACATGCTTAATACGTAAAATACGTTTTTGAATTAAGACATGTTTTGATTTTGGCTTACCGCACATCTATATATATCTATATATATAAAAATAAGTTGTCTGTGGATCTGTGGATCGTGGATCAGGTGACGTCATGTTTCGGCTGACGTCATGAAATTAGTTGCCATCATTTTTGCTTTGAAGGTGACGTCATTCAAGTTATATAAGACATATGTTCGCGTAGAATTCTATTAATGTTTAAGTTTACAATGACTGATGAAGATGCTCAAAGAGTCTATGCCAAAAAACTTGCTGCTGATAGAGAAAGTCAGAAAAGAAAGCGTGCCGAGGAACTACCAGAGCAACGCGAAAGCAGACTTGCTGCTAAAAGAGAAAGTGAAAAAAGAAGGCGTGCCGAGGAAAAAAGAAGGCGTGCCGAGGAATCAAAAGACCAGCAGGGAAACAGGCTTGAGGCTGATAGAGAAAGAAAGAACAGAAAGCATGCCGAGGAACTACCAGAGCAACGCAGAAGCAGACTTGCTGCTAAAAGAGAAAGTGAAAAAAGAAGGTGTGCCGAGGAATCAAAAGACCAGCAGGGAAACAGGCTTGCTGCTGATAGAGAAAGAAAGAACAGAAAGCATGCCGAGGAACTACCAGAGCAACGCAGAAGCAGACTTGCTGCTAAAAGAGAAAGTGAAAAAAGAAGGCGTGCCGAGGAATCAAAAGACCAGCAGGGAAACAGGCTTGCTGCTGATAGAGAAAGTAAGAAAAGAAAGCGTGCCGAGGAATCAGAGCAATCTGAAAGTTATCGCCTGGCATTCAGGTACAACCCAGTCGATGATTAAAGCTTGAGTAGATGTGTTCAAATCGGGACAATGTCTAAAATTTGTCCCTATTGCAAGGCCTTGAAATTCAATGGTGAAACAATGGGAATGTGTTGCGCCTCAGGAAAAGTTAAACTTCCTCTATTGGCTGCACCACCAGAGCCATTGAAGACTTTCCTTACTGGAACTACGTCAGAATCTAAGCGTTTTTTGTCAAAAATCAGACAATACAACTCATGTTTCCAAATGACGTCGTTTGGAGCCCAAATCGAAAATCCAGATCAATTTATGTCTACTTTCAAAGTAAAAGGGCAAATTTATCATAAAGCAGGGTCCCTTCTACCATTCTCAGGCGAGAATCATAAATTTTTACAATTGTACTTCATCAGTGATAGAAATTCTGAATTGAATGCACGTTGCGAAATTTCTCCCAACGTTGAAAGGACAATCGTTTCCCAATTGCAACATCTTTTCCACGAAAATAATAAGTTAGTGCGTCTGTTCAAAACAGCCATCGATTTGATGCCTACTGATACTCATAAAATTGTTATTTCCGCTGACAAAACGCCTCCTGGCCAACATGTGCGTAGATACAATGCTCCGACTATCGACGAAGTGGCAATCGTTATGGTCGGTGATCAGTTTTTACCTCGAGATATTATTCTACATAAGCGAAACGCTCAGTTGTTAAGAATTGCTGAAACTCATCGATGCTACGATGCCCTACAATATCCTATCATTTTTTGGGATGGAGCCGACGGCTATCACTTTAATATTAAACTGATGAATCCAGCCACTAACAAAGAAATGAATAAGAAATGCAGTGCAATGCATTATTATTCCTATAGACTAATGATTCGGCAGGATGAAGAAAATTATATTTTAAAATGCCGTGAATTGTTTCACCAATTTGTCGTGGATATGTATGCTAAAATTGAATCAGAACGTTTGCTATATATCCGCCTGAATTCGACCAAGCTCCGCTCTGAACAATACATTCATTTGCGAGATGCAGTTATAAATGACGGTAATACCACAAACGTTGGAAGATTAACAATTTTACCTTCGTCATATGCTGGCAGTCCCCGTCATATGCATGAATATGCTCAAGATGCTATTGCGTATGTTCGTCTCTATGGTCGTCCAGATTTATTTATTACATTTACATGTAATCAATCTTGGGACGAGATACTGCAGCTTTTACTTCAAGGACAATCGGCGGTTCATAGGCATGACATTACGGCACGTGTCTTCCGGCAAAAGTTGAAATCACTGATAAACTACCTTGTAAAACATGAAGTGTTTGGGTCAGTGCCATCCTGGATGTACTCAGTGGAATGGCAAAAACGAGGTTTGCCACACGCGCATATACTAATCTGGCCACATAAAAAAATTACTTCAAACGAAATTGATGATGTGATTTCCGCTGAAATACCTGATAAAAATGTCGATAAGGGGTTACATGATATTATTGTAAAAAATATGATACATAGACCTTGCGGTGCACTGAACGAAAATTCACCATGCATAGCCAAAGGAAGGTGCACAAAGCAATATCCTCGACTTTTAGTACCCAAAACAATTACTGGCAATGATGGTTACCCACAATATAGAAGAAGATCTACTGAAGATGGCGGTAAAACAGCAATAATAAAGAAGCGTAACGGTACCACCATCGAAGTAGATAACCAGTGGGTTGTTCCATATTCCCCTTTATTATCTAAAACATTTAATGCACACATAAACGTTGAATACTGTAACTCCGTAAAGGCAATCAAATACATATGTAAATACGTCAACAAAGGCAGTGACATGGCAGTTTTTGGCTTGCAGTCCGAAATCAAAGATTTCGATGAAATCGTAGAATATCAGGCTGGAAGATACATAAGCAGTAATGAAGCTGTTTGGCGAATTCTTTCATTTCCGATACATGAACGTAGTCCAGCTGTTGTTCACTTAGCGGTACATTTACAGAATGGTCAACGTGTTTATTTCACGGAAACCAACGTGCAACAAAGAGTCCTGAATCCACCGGATACAACATTAACAGCTTTTTTTTCGCTTTGCAAAAATGATTCTTTTGCAAAAAAACTGCTGTATACTGAAGTGCCTTCGTATTACACGTGGAATACTAAAAATAAAGTATTTGAACGTCGAAAACAGGGTAAGTCAGTCGACGGCCAACCTACCATCTTCAAAGATACCACGATAGGAAGACTCTACACCGTTCACCCCAATCAACATGAATGCTTCTTTCTACGCCTGCTTTTGGTGAATGTACCCGGTCCGACATCCTTTGAGTATTTGAGGACTGTAAATGGTACTATACATGACACTTACCGTAGTGCATGCCAAGCTCTGAATTTATTGGAGAATGACCAACACTGGGATAACTGCATCAATGACGCGTGCGAAACGTCAACCCCAAGTCAAATTCGTGCATTGTTTGGCATCATTTTAACAACTTGCTCTCCATCAGCTCCTACAGATTTATGGGAAAAATATAAGTCAAAAATGTCCGAAGATATATTTCATCGAAAACAGTTAGAGACGTCAGACATGACTTTTGATTTTACATCAGAAATTTATAACTACACTTTAGTTGTTATAGAAGATTTGTGCATAAGTATGGCAAACAAACCTCTTCAGGGTTTGGGAATGCCTTCACCTAACCGTATCGCTGCTGTTTCGACATGTGTAGAATTGGATCGTGAACAAAGTTACAGTACGAGTGATCTATTGTCGTATGTACAAAATAACATTTCCAAGTTAACGTCGGAACAAAAAGACATTTATGATACGATATTGCATTGTGTCGATAACAACGTTGGAGAAATTTTCTTTTTGGATGCACCAGGAGGTACTGGTAAAACGTTTGTGATAAAACTGATTCTGGCATCAATTCGATCTAAAAATGATATAGCGTTGGCAATTGCGTCGTCCGGAATAGCCGCAACATTGCTGCCTGGTGGAAGAACTGCTCATTCCGCTTTGAAATTGCCTCTGAACTTGCATTCTACAGAAACTCCCACGTGCAATATTTCCAAATCATCTGGGATGGGTAAAGTATTGCAGCAATGCAAACTTATTATTTGGGATGAGTGCACAATGGCACACAAAAAATTGCTCGAGGCTCTGGATCAATGCTTGAAAGATTTGCGAGGGAAGTCGAAACCCTTTGGCAGCACCTTAATATTGCTTGCGGGAGATTTCAGGCAAACATTACCTATAATACCTAGATCAACTCCTGCAGACGAAATGAATCCTTGCCTGAAAAATTCTAATTTATGGGCACACGTAAAAACATTAAAATTAACTACAAATATGCGTGTCCGATTGCAAAACGATGACTCTGGTCAAACATTTTCAGATCAATTGCTGGCAATGGGAAACGGAAAGCTCCCAGTAGACTCAATTTAAGGACGTATACAACTACCTGCTGATTTCTGTAATTTAGTGACGTCCAAAAATGAATTGATTGAAAAAGTATTTCCGAATATTCTAAAAAATTATAAAAATAATAAATGGCTAAGTGAAAGAGCGATTCTCGCACCCAAAAATATAGACGTCCACGAAATCAACAATATTGTTTTGACCAAGATTCAAGACCAGGCAGTCCTTTACAAGTCAGTCGACACAGTTTTGGAACCAAATGAAGCGGTTAATTATCCATCTGAATTTTTAAATTCCATAGATCTTTCAGGGTTTCCACCACACGTGCTACAACTAAAAATAGGCGTACCAATAATACTTTTAAGAAATATAAACCCACCAAAGCTTTGCAATGGCACTCGACTTGCTGTAAAAAAAACAATGGAAAACCTAATAGAGGCCACAATCCTGACAGGGCCTTTTGAGGGTGAGGCTGTTCTTATTCCTTGCATTCCCATGATTCCAACAGATCTGCCTTTTCAATTTAAAAGATTGCAATTCCCAATTCGATTAGCATTTGCAATCACCATTAACAAAGCTCAAGGTCAATCATTAGAAAAATGTGGTATTGATCTTAATACTGATTGTTTTTCCCATGGACAATTGTACGTTGCATGTTCGAGGGTCGGTAAACCTGACAATCTATTTATATGCAGCGAGAATTGGACAGCGAAGAATGTTGTATATTCGCAAGTTTTACGCAGTTAATTTGTATTTCGGAACCAAATGAAGCGGTTAATTATCCATCTGAATTTTTAAATTCCATAGATCCTTCAGGGTGTCCACCACACCTGCTACAACTAAAAATAGGCGTACCAATAATACTTTTAAGAAATATCAACCCACCAAAGCTTTGCAATGGCACGCGACTTGCCGTAAAAAAAAACAATGGAAAACCTAATAGATGCCACAATCTTGACAGGGCCTTATGAGGGTGAGGCTGTTCTTATTCCTCGCATTCCCATGATTCCAACGGATCTGCTTTTTCAATTTAAAAGTTTGCAATTCCCAATTCGATTAGCATTTGCAACCACCATCAACAAAGCTCAAGGGCAATCACTAGAAAAATGCGGTATAGATCTTAATACAGATTGCTTTACCAATGTACAATTGTATGTTGCATCTTTGAGGGTCGGTAAACCTGACAATCTATTTATACGCACAGACAATGGGACAGCGAAGACTGTTGTATATTCACAAGTTTTACGTAGTTAATTTGTATTGTATCTATCTATCTATCTATCTATATAAAAACGAGTTGTGTGTATGCATGTTTGTTTGTTTGTAAAAAGAGCGTTTGCATATAACGTCATTATTAGTACATACGGCTTTGTATATGGACAGACAATGGGAAAGCCAAGAATGTTGTATATTCGCAATTTTTACGTAGTTTGAAACACATATATAAATCTATCTATATTCACAGGTGGGACACAGGGACACAACTACAATGGCGCGTAACTAATATGGCGCGTAACTAATATGGCGCGTAACGACTTACGCGCGCGGGGAGGCTTGGGGGGGCGCGAAGTGCCCCACCAACTAGGTGTTTGGGTGGCGCAAAGCGCCAGCCTAACAGCTAGTATATATATATATATATATTATATATATATATATATATATATATATATATATATAAGATATAATCTGGCGTAACAGACATAGTGTAACAGACATAACAGACAGACAACTTATTTTTATATATATGGATATATATATATATATATATATATATATATATATATATATATATATATTATATATATAATATAAGTTGTCCGTGTGTGTGTGTCTGTCGAGTGACGTCATGTTTGTGTGTCGACTGACGTCATGTTTTCGACTGACGAAATTTCAGACCGGGACATCGGGACACAAATGACGAACGGGACACCGGCACATAGGGAATATAAATGACGACCGGGACACTCAAAGAGAAAGTGACCGGGACACAAGGAATGTTCGATTAGCAATCACCATCAACAAAGCACCGGGACACAAATGACGACCGGGACACAGGGAGTATAAATAACGACCAGGACATAAGTAAAAAAAACTAAAAAAAACTAAAAAAAAGGTAAAAACTACAAAAAACTAAAAAAAAACAAAAAACAAAAAACTAAAAACTAATAAAAAAAATTAAAAAAGCTAAAAAACTAAAAAAAAATTAAAAAGCAAAATAAATAAAAAAGGAAAAAAAATGAAAAATAAAGGAGAAAAACAAAACTAAAAAAATAAAAATAAAAAAAAACTAAAAAGAAAAAAGAAAAAAAACTAAAAAAACTAAAAAAAAAGTAAAACCAAAAAAAAAACTAAAAAGAAAAAAAGGGGAAAAATACAAAAATTTATTTCATCATATACCATTTCAAAAACGAATGTATATACAGACCGGGAAACCGGGATACAAATGACGGGCGCGAAGCGCCCCCACCAACTAGGTGTTTGGGTGGCGCAAAGCGCCAGCCTAACAGCTAGTATATATATATATATATATATATATATATATATATATATATATATATATATATATATATATATATATATATATATAAATATATATATATATATATATATATATATATATTTATATATATATATATATATATATATATATATATATATATATATATATATATACATAAATAAGTTGTCTGTGTGTATGTCGAGTGACGTCATTATATGACGTCTGAATTATTTCACCTTCAATTATTTCATACTAGCTGTTGGGGTGGCGCTTCGCGCCACCAAAATACCTAGTTGGTGGGGGCACCTCGCACCCCCCCCCCCCAAGCCCCCCCCCCGCGCACGTAAGTCGTTACGCGCCATTGTAGTTGTGTCCCTGTGTCCCACCTGTGAATATATATATATATATATATATATATATATATATATATATATATATATATATATATATATATATATATATATATATATATATATATATATATATATATATATATATATATATATGTATATATATAAATATATATGTATATATATATATATATATATATATATATAAATATATATATATATATATATATATATATATATATATATATATATATATATATATATATATATATATATATATATATATATATATATATATATATATATATATATATATATATATATAAATAAGTTGTCTGTCTGTGTGTCTGTCTGTCTGTCAGGTGACGTCATGTTTCTGTGTTGACTGACGTCAAGAAGTTAGTTGTCGTCATTTTTGCTTTGACGGTGACGTCATCTATATATATAAATATCATTTTTGCTTTGACGGTGACGTCATTCAAGATATTTAAGACATATGTTCACGTAGAAATCTATTAATGTTTAAGTTTAAAATGACTGATTTACTTACAATGGCAAAAGCCGATGAAGATGCTCAAAGAGTCTATGCCAAAAAACTTGCTGCTGATAGAGAAAGTCAGAAAAGAAAGCGTGCCGAGGAATCAAAAGAACAGCAAGGAAACAGGCTTGAGGCTGATAGAGAAAGAAAGAACAGAAAGCGTGCCGAGGAATCAAAAGAACAGCAAGGAAACAGGCTTGAGGCTGATAGAGAAAGAAAGAACAGAAAGCGTGCCGAGGAACTACCAGAGCAACGCGGAAGCAGACAGGCTGCTAAAAGTGAAAAAAGAAGGCATGCCGAGGAATTACAAGAACAGCAAGAAATCAGGCTTGCTGCTGATAGAGAAAGTAAGAAAAGAAAGCGTGCCGAGGAATCACAAGAACAGCAAGAAATCAGGCTTGCTGCTGATAGAGAAAGTAAGAAAAGAAAGCGTGCCGAGGAATCAGAGCAACCTGAAAGTTATCGCCTGGCATTCAGGTACAACCCAGTCGATGATTATAGCCTGAGTAGATGTGTTCAAATCGGGACAATGTCTAAAATTTGTCCCTATTGCAAGGCCT